>NC_053027.1:163030711-163137533 GCF_003073215.2 Triticum urartu | reverse complement strand
CAAGCTTCTAAACAAGACATCTTATGAACTCCTAACTAGCAAAAAGCCAAATGTCAGTTACTTCAGAGTATTTGGCTCAAGATGCTGGATCAAGGATCCACATCACACTTCAAAATTTGCACCTAAAGCACATGAGGGCTTTATGCTAGGATATGGAAAGGATTCACACTCCTACAAAGTCTTTAATCTCTTCCATTACAAAGTGGTTGAAACAGTGGATGTGCGGTTTGATGAGACAAATGGTTCACAAAGAGAGCAACTACCAAATGTGCTAGATGAAGTTCCAGCCAGTGAGTCAATCAAGCTTATGGGAACTGGAGAGATTATACCGTCTGAAGCTCATCCTGAAGAAGAACTTATCATCTCAGCACCTGATCAACATGAAGACATTGCTCAACCTGAAGACATTCCTCCCAACAACAACACAGATCAGCAAGAGCAAAGACTTCGCCCTACACATCCTCGTGTTGCAAATGAAGTGCAGATTGACAGAATAATCGACAGCATCAATGCACCTGGTCCACTCACTCGTTCAAGGGCAACTCAGCTAGCAAATTTCTATGGGCACTTCGCATTCGTATCAATATCAGAACCCAAGAAAGTTGAAGAAGCCTTCATGGAACCTGAATGGATTCAAGCTATGCAAGAAGAACTTCAACAATTTGAGCTGAATAATGTATGGGAACTGGTTAAGCGTCCTGATCCATGGAAGCACAACATAATAGGCACCAAATGGATATACCGCAACAAGCAAGATGAGCATGGTCAAGTTGTCAGAAACAAAGCTCGTCTTGTTGCTCAAGGATATACTCAAGTGGAGGGCATTAACTTCGATGAAACATTTGCTCCTGTGGCAAGGCTTGAAGCTATACGCATACTGCTGGCATATGCAAATCATCATAACATACTTCTATATCAAATGGATGTGACAAGTGCCTTTCTCAATGGCAAGATTGAAGAAGTGTATGTTGCACAGCCACCTGGCTTTGAAAATCCAAAACATCCTGACATGGTATACAAGCTCAACAAGGCACTATATGGCCTCAAACAAGCCCCTAGGGCCTGGTATGACACACTCAAGTACTTTCTGAAGAGCAAAGGCTTCATACCTGGTTCCCTGGATCCTACTCTTTTCACGAAGACATATGATGGTGAACTGTTTGTGTGCCAAATATATGTGGATGACATTATCTTCGGCTGCACCAATCAGAAGTACAGTGAAGAGTTTGGATATATGATGCAAGAGCAATATCATATGTCCATGATGGGGGAGCTGAAGTTCTTCCTTGGTCTTCAAATACGCCAATAGCGCAATGGCATCTTCATATCTCAAGAGAAGTATCTCAAAGATTGCCTGAACAAGTTCGGTATGCAAGACTGCAAAGGCTTCACAACACCAATGCCAGCCAAACATCATCTGGGTCCTGACGACAATGGTAAAGAGTTCGATCAAAAGGTATACCGCTCCATGATTGGGTCTTTGCTTTATTTATGTGCATCTAGGCCAGATATTATGCTTAGTGTTTGCATGTGTGCTCGATTTCAAGCGGCACCAAAGGAATCGCATCACTTAGCTGTGAAGCGAATTCTTCGATATTTGGCTCACACCCCAACTCTAGGATTATGGTATCCAAAGGGCTCAGAGTTCGATTTGGTTGGATTTTCGGATGCTGATTATGCTGGTGACAAGGTTGATCGCAAGTCTACATCAGGCACATGTCACTTTCTGGGACGATCACTTGTATGTTGGTCTTCAAAGAAGCAGAACTGTGTATCTCTCTCCACTGCTGAATCTGAATACATTGTTGCTGGATCTTGTTGCGCTCAGCTTCTATGGATGAAGCAAACACTCAAGGATTATGGCATTCATCTGAAGCAAGTGCCACTTTACTGCGACAACAAAAGCGCCATCAAGATTGCCAACAACCCAGTTCAGCACTCGAAGACAAAGCACATTGAAATTCGTCATCACTTCCTCAGAGATCATGTTGTAAAGGAAGACATTGATATCATACACGTTAACACTGAAGAGCAATTGGCAGATATCTTCACCAAGCCCTTGGATGAGAAGAGGTTTTGCGAGTTACGGTGTGAGCTAAATATCTTGGAATCCTCAAATGTCCTGTGATCAGGCACACCTCCTAACACTTATGCATATTGATGACTAAGATGTGCAACACACAAAGTAAAGTATATCTTCAATCAATGAAGACATACATCCTAAGTGTGAATACATTAATATGGAATTTGACTTCGGAGCGCCACGATAATTGTGCGCCGTGTCTGGGTCTAATACTTCCTATACGGTGGGTAACGCCACCACCAAACGTTCCATTTTGAAGTGTTTCACTCATGGCGTTACCTTGTAATATCTTCACATTTGGTTTGGCTTCGAACTCAACATGTCTTCATGATTATCTTCACTACGTTGACTATATAGATATATATACTCTAGTGTTCTGTCCTCTACAGCATTCACTTATAGCTATGTCTTCTTGGTTGAATCTTTTGAACTAAGTGAATGTGATCGGACCCTAATCTGTCTATGCTTTCTATCTCTAACTCTATCTCTCCAAGTCATATGCATTCTATTGAAACTGTCGAATGTCTTCACTGCGTCCTTGTCAGCTGAAGATATAGAGACAACCATAAAATCCGTTTTTAATGCTCATTCCTCCACATAAAATCCGGAGAAGCAGGAACGACCGCCCGACAATTTAGGCGTGCGTGGGACGTGGAACAAACCCCAAACTTCCGCTAACTGGCCACGCGTTCCTCAAATACGAACTGCCAGGGGCACCTGCGTAATAGCATAGTGCTGCCCCTGAGTCTATAAATTCACTCTTACTGCGGTCATTATCTCCTTCTTCCACCCTCGCACGAACCCTAGCGCCACCGCTAGCACTCGACGACGCCGGAGACGAAGTGCTTCGCTGCCGCCACCTCTCTAACGTCGTCCTCACGCCGACCGCGGACATCGTCGTCTCGGCCGTCGCCGTAGGTGTTTTCCGTCGCCAAGTTAGGGCACGGAGGACTGAACTGCTCGGCATCAACTTCCTTCCATCTAGCAGTTCCAGTGTGGTAAATAAAACTTCTTTTTTACAGCTTCTTTTGATCTCACGGTTCTGTCACTTTCTACCATAAGAAGTTTCTCTTCACACTAGTTAGATCTCTCACTGCATCTCATAACATGCCTAGTGTATTCACTTGTGCTTCATAAAGTAGTTAGATTCCTCACTTGTACTGATCTATGGGTTCGTACAAATCTGGAACCAACTTCTTATCTATAAGTGAATGTCTTCGCACAATGAGGTCAATGTCTTCTAAACTGATTAATCTTCAAAACCTTCTGAGAATGCATATGACCTCTTCCCCTTCCCTCGCACCTTAATGCTGTCACAGGTACATGTCCGTGGGGGAATCCTTCGGTTCTCATAGTCTGCATTCATTTGCGGAATTCCTAAAGCATCACATAAACTCTCCTGAAGCCAGTTCCTGTTGGTCCAGAAAAGGAAAGCCTTTGAAGCCTTTGAAAGTTTTGAAGCCTTTCAAGCTAAAATTTATGGCTTCAGTAGCAGCGGCAAGAAAGGGGGGCAGACAGAGATGCGAGGGAACTTCTAAGGATCTGCCTGAAGACTTGGCAGAAATGTACAAAACAGATCCAGAAGAGAGCTATGGACAGCGCAAGACCCGAATCCAACGGATTCGACGCTATTGGGCAGAACAGTGGTTCAAATACCGCTTCGTCACCCAGAAGTATGCTGAAAAGAATGCCATCAAGAGTCCATGGGGGGATATCTTATACAAGAACCTTGTACCCAGGACCAGAGATGAAGCCATTGCTCAAGGCTTCTACCCATGCATGGTCCGAGGACCACAGCCTGAAGATGCTCATCCGTCGTCACTTCTCTGGTGTCGTGACGACAATCTCTTCAAGTGCAACTTTCAGTTTTCCCAACAGTCAGTGAAGCTAAACAAGAAGAAATTTGGGCTTGACTTCAACCCTGGTCCCTCCTCACCAAGGGCAGATGGCACACGCGACGCGAAACCCAATATCATTGGTCCGTTTGCCAATCTTGAGGGCCTGATCACCCACATCTTAGTCCAAGGGACAGCTGTGAATGACCCTCCAGCTGATTCTGAGTCTGATGAAGCTCCTGCTGTGCCGAAGCCAAAGCAGACAAAGAAACCAAAAGCTTCAAAGCCTGCCCCTGCCTCAAAAATCTCAAGGGCGAAGCCATTGAAAACTGCACCTCCTGAAGTCAGTGTGCAGTCTGAAGACGTATCCCGCGTCTCCAAGCCCCTGAAGGAAAAGGAGCCCCAGCAACAAACAGGCAAAGAGCTCACTGTTGCTGCCATTCTGCGCAGTGAAGCCATTGATCTATCCAGCGATGAGGATCTGGGTGATGACGCACTAGAGCAGCTCATCAAAAGCAAGGAAGAAGCCGAAATCTTCAACAATCTGCCTCCTTTTGATGTCGCCATCATCCACAGCTTCATCGATGAATGGTTTGACTCACCAGACATAAGCTTCAATGATCTGCAGCTGCCTGTTGGACTCAGCGTCGCCTTCCAAGGCGCAATTGCTTCAGAACTGGCCATTGCTCAGCGCATTGTTGAGCTGAAGCAGAAGATTGATCACGAAAAGGCTAAGTTCAAGCAGCACATGGCCAGCCTCAGCGTGCAGGAAGTGAGGAGCTTTAAAATCATGCTGCATGAGCTCAAAGAAAACTTTCTGAAGAAGCGTGCTGAAGCTCAGGGCTCGCGTGAAAGGATGAAGTCTTTGGCAGAAAAATGCGTTCAAGCCTACAAC
Organism: Triticum urartu; assembly: GCF_003073215.2. Lineage (NCBI taxonomy): Eukaryota > Viridiplantae > Streptophyta > Magnoliopsida > Poales > Poaceae > Triticum > Triticum urartu. The sequence continues at coordinate 163,132,720 of NC_053027.1, read as the reverse complement.
GAGGCTGAAAAGCGTAAGGCACTTGGGCGTCCTGGCATCGACCCAAGGATGGCCGCAAAGAAGAAGAAGCAGTCTGCTGTGAGTGAACCAGAGGCATCAGGACATGCAGCAACTCCGATTGTCTTCCCAACCGCCACGACTGGCTCGAAGCCAAAGAGCTGGTCAACAGCTTCAGAGCTAAAGAAGACAAGAGCTGCAGAAGCTGAAGCCAAAAAAAGGAAGAGCTCTGAAGCCTCTCCTACTGCCCCTAGCAAAAAGAAGCGCAAGACCAAGAAATCTAGGGCTGCTCCCACAGAGCCCTTGATGGTTGAACCCCTTTCTGTCATTCACCCCAATGCAGAAAGAAGACTGACAGTTCATGAGCCTGCTCCCACAGAGGCTACTGACGCTGAAGATATTCCAGCAGCCGACCCAATAGCTGCTGAAGACATTGGTCATCAGGACAATGTGCAAGATGATGCAGCTCTTCCTCAACTTGAAACAAGCGAACTCATTAGTATTGGTCGTCCTCTGACGCCAATGGCACAAGATGAATCATGGGCGGATCGCCCTCAGGAGGAAGACCTTGAGGCCCAGCCCACTCCGACACCAAAAGCGTCGTCTGCGTTCCGTAGGCTTCGCAAAGGTCCACGGCCTCAAGTCCAGTCTGCAGAAATTCCGACTGCATCAGCCGAAGACAATGAAGAAGCACCTCCAGAACCCACTTCCTCGCTCCATCAAGATGCAGTTCTCCAGGAGAAAGTGCCTGAGGTTGTCCATACAACTACCAACACTGAAGCCAATGTGGAGCCCGTCCCACCAAATGCTTCAGCAAACAGCGAAGCCACTGAGCCAGACACTTCAGTTCCTGAGTCTGCTGCAGGTCCACAGTTTGATTATCACATAGAGCACAGGCCTCATGTCCAGAAGCCAGTCCCAAGGCTTCCAAGGTTCCCAGGTCCTACAGCAGCACCTGGCTCCTTTGATATAAACAGCTTCAAGGCAGACAACACATTTTTTGATAGCTCCAAGAACCCCTATTCAAGGGAAAGGATTATATCAGATAGGTTCTGGAGCTATTCTCAGCGTAGTTATTATTCATGCATCTTATACAACCAAGGTCGCATCTTCCCTCACAAGCGCCTTGAGGTTGAAGCCATTGCTGGTCTGCCATGCCTTGAGGAAGCACTGGATTGCTTCAGGCAAGTGGGTCTGCTGCCATTTGTGACTGACGAAGAGCACTGGAACGAAGAGCTTCTGCTTCAGTTTTATGCCACTCTCCATATCAAAGGATACAACAGAGATCCGAAGACTTGGATCCTGGAGTGGAGGACCGGAAATGTCCATCATGAAGCCAATGCATTTGATATCATTGAGCTCACCGGCCTGCCCACTCCAGGCGAATTCTTCGAAGAAGGTTGTCAACTTCATCTGAAGTTGTTGAGAGTATATTTCAGAGACCTGAACCCAATATGAGTCAGATGCTCTCAATGATGAAGCCATTGCCTCAGGATGCACCCTATCCAACTGAGTTCTTTGTTGAAGACCTAGAGTACCTGCCCAGGACCATATATCACATTATCCGGTGGACTCTCTGGCCCATCAAGGGACACTCACCACATGCCAAGATTGAGGGTGCAATGAAGACTCTCATATTCTATATCATGCATGGCAAATGCTTCAACGCACAGGACCTCTTCTTCCGCCAACTAGCAGCGTCAGGCTCGGAATTATTTGGTTTGAAGTTCTATGCCCCTTGGGTGATGAGGCTGATCAAACTGCACTCTACAATTTCGTATCAGCCCTCAGCCCGAAACCATCGCATCTTCCTGCCCGATGTGGATATCTCTGCTGAAGCAATATACCCTGAGCTTGCCAAGCAACCAATAAGTCTTCAGAATGCCGAACACCAGAGCTTCACGCAGAATGTTGAAGGTGTTGAAGCCATGTCCAGGGTCTATCCGATGGCTGGCACTACACGTGCACCAGCATCTACTGAAGCCACAGATAGCACAAATGCTCCAAGACCCAAGAAGCATGCTCGTGTCCTCACTGACCGAGAGCTTCTCGTGGCCCTTCACCAAAAGCAAGATAGGCATCACGACTGGCTGAAACGTCAGATGAAGAGCCTCTTGGTGGATGTCAATCGTCTTCGAAACCTTGCCACCAAGAATGCCTTCGTTGCACATGAGACTTGCCGTCGTACGTGGAAAGGGCTCTCAATGATCTGCACTGAAGCTGAACTTGAAGAGGATGGCTTCACAGAGCGCTTCAAATTTGACACCACACCTCCTAGAAGGGCTGTGATGCACAACACACCGTCACTTGAAGACTCTAAGTATTCCTCATCTGCTGCCACAGTCACTGCAAGGATCATTGATGAAGATGATGATGCTACTTCACCACCACCTGCTTCAGCACCTCAAAGCTCAGCACCGCCAAACAACTCCACCGACCCTGCTGCGCCTGGGAACGCGTAGAAAACTCTATGTATTCAAACCTTTTTGGTCATTCCTGACAAAAGGGGGAGAAGCATATGTTTATAGTCTTCAAGCGGGTCAATATGGGCGGGTGCCTTGTTTTGTTATACTTTGCTTCGTGTTTACAACTCTTTTGGTTCTTTTGAGTTGTAAACACTAAAACTCGATGGTCGTCTGCTACTTGCTTACCACTCTGTTTGCGAAGATAAATTCCGCATGTGCGACGATAAATTCCGCACTCATCTCATTCTGCAGACGTCCATTTTCCATTATGCATGTCATTATCTTCATATACTTTCACATGCATAGTGGATTGTCATCATAAGCTGAAGCTGATCTCCACAAGTACAACCTGCCATGTGCATTTGCATTCCAAAAGCAAATTAACTTATATGCACATCTTCAGGGGGAGCCCTTGCAACTTATGAAGACAATTCCTTTACAAACTTCACACTTTATATTCCCCGTTGAAAACTTCAACTAGTTTGTCACCAATCACCAAAAAGGGGGAGATTGTAAGTGCATCTAGTGCCACCCCTAGTTGGTTTTGGAGTATTGACGACAAACCTAGTTGAGGGACTAATGTGTTTGTGAGAATTGCAGGAAAACACAGGTAGAAGTCCCTCATTGATTCGGTTTTACTACCAGAGATGACCCCTAAAAATGTATGAAGACATTGAAGACAAAGGTGGTATATGAAGATATTCACATTGAAGACTATGACAAAAGAAGACACGTTATGAAGCCTATGGAGCTCGAAGACTTAGATCTTTCGTAGTTCCTTTTATTTTGTGTTGAGTCATAAGAACCACCGTACTGTTAAGTGGGGTCCAGGAGAACCAGTCAGAATGACTGAAGTGATGCCTAAATCAAAAACCTATGTCTTCGAGTGAAGACAATGAGAGCGAATCTTGTCCAGAACCGGACAAGTCAGCTTTGCTTGTAGCCCAAGTAAAGTTGCCATGAGATTTCGAAATCTGACCGTTGAGACACGTGTCAGTTCCTTAGTGACCCAGGGTCATTTCGGACAAATCAGGTCGGGTTGCCAAGTGGCTATAAATAGCCCACCCCCACAACCATAAACGGTTGGCTGCTCAGATTTCAGTGCACGGCTTTTGTCGTTTGAGAGCAACCCACCTCGAAGCCTTTGAGAGAAAATTTCCAGTGAGGAGAAAAGCCCTAACCACCCAGAGCCAGAGTAAATTGGGCATCACTTAAGTCTTCTTGTCTGTGTGATCTGAAGACTTATTACACTTGGGGACTGTGAATCCTCCAGACGGTTAGGCGTCGCGTTCAGAGCATCCAAGAGACATTGTGGATTGCCATTGAATGAAGTCTGTGAAGGTTTGGGAGTCTACCTTGAAGACTTACCAGAGTGATTGAGCGAGGACTAAGTGACCTTAGCTCAAGGAGAATACGGTGAGTACTTGGTGTCCTGAACTGTGTGTTCAGGACTGGGTGTCCGGGACTGTGTGTCCTAAGGTTTAAATACCTAGCCGCTCCAACCAGACGTACAGTTGTCACAGCAACTGGAACTGGTCCAACATATCATTGTCTTCTATGAGTCACTGGTTTCATCTTCACTTCCTCTTCTTGCTATTACACATTGTGAAGCCATTGCATGCTTGCTTTATCTTTAGTCTTCACAACGTGAATGTATGAACTGTTTGGCTTCATAACTTCTTCCTACCTGATCCTTATTACACTGCAGTAGTTTGTCATTGTGCTTTCACTCTACTAAATACATGGCCATGGTTGGCCCAGTGTAATCTAACTTCCGCTGCATAGTAATAGGCATAATCTTCGCTGTTTGTCTTCATAACTCTCACGTTTTGAAGACTTTCGTAAAAATCGCCTATTCACCCCCCCCTCTAGTCGATATAACGCACTTTCAATACTTTGTTCTCATACATGGATCCCATCTCAGATTTCATGGCTTCAAGCCACTTTGCGGAATCTGGGCTCACCATCGCTTCTTCATAGTTCGTAGGTTCATCATGATCTAGCAGCATGACTTCCAAAACGGGATTACCGTACCACTCTGGCACGGATCTTACTCTGGTTGATCTACGAGGTTCAGTAGTATCTTGTTCTGAAGTTTCATGATCATTATCATTAGCTTCCTCACTAACTGGTGTAGGTGTCACAGAAATAGTTTTCTGTGATGTACTACTTTCCAATAAGGGAGCAGGTACAGTTACCTCGTCAAGTTCTACTTTCCTCCCACTCACTTCTTTCGAGAGAAACTCCTTCTCCAGAAAGTTTCCAAATTTAGCAACAAAAGTCTTGCCTTCGGATCTGTGATAGAAGGTGTATCCAATAGTCTCCTTTGGATATCCTATGAAGACACATTTCTCCGATTTGGGTTCGAGCTTATCAGGTTGATGCTTTTTCACATAAGCATCGCAGCCCCAAACTTTCAGAAATGACAACTTTGGTTTCTTGCCAAACCACAGTTCATAAGGCGTCGTCTCAACGGATTTTGATGGTGCCCTATTTAACGTGAATGCGGCCGTCTCTAGAGCGTATCCCCAAAACGATAGCGGTAAATCAGTAAGAGACATCATAGATCGCACCATATCCAGTAAAGTACGATTACGACGTTCGGACACACCATTACGCTGTGGTGTTCCGGGTGGCGTGAGTTGCGAAACTATTCCACAATTTTTCAAATGTACACCAAACTCGTAACTCAAATATTCTCCTCCACGATCAGATCGTAGAAACTTTATTTTCTTGTTACGATGATTTTCAACTTCACTCTAAAATTCCTTGAACTTTTCAAACGTTTCAGACTTATGTTTCATTAAGTAGATATACCCATATCTGCTTAAATCATCTGTGAAGGTGAGAAAATAACGATATCCGCCACGAGCCTCAATATTCATCGGACCACATACATCTATATGTATGATTTCCAACAAATTTGTTGCTCTCTCCATAGTACCGGAGAACGGCGTTTTAGTCATCTTGCCCATGAGGCACGGTTCGCAAGTACCAAGTGATTCATAATCAAGTGGTTCCAAAAGTCCATCAGTATGGAGTTTCTTCATGCGCTTTACACCGATATGACCTAAACGGCAGTGCCACAAATAAGTTGCACTATCATTATCAACTCTACATCTTTTGGCTTCAACATTATGAATATGTGTATTACTACTATCGAGATTTAACAAGAATAGACCACTCTTCAAGGGTGCATGACCATAAAAGATATTACTCATATAAATAGAACAACCATTATTCTCCGATTTAAATGAATAACCGTCTCGCATCAAACAAGATCCAGATATAATGTTCATGCTCAACGCTGGCACCAAATAACAATTATTCAGGTCTAATATTAATCCCGAAGGTAGATATAGAGGTAGCGTGCCGACTGCGATCACATCGACTTTGGAACCGTTTCCCACGCGCATCGTCACCTCGTTCTTAGCCAATCTTCGCTTAATCCATAGTCCCTGTTTCGAGTTGCAAATATTAGCAACAGAACCAGTATCAAATACCCAGGTGCTACTGCGAGCATTAGTAAGGTACACATCAATAACATGTATATCACATATACCTTTGTTCACCTTGCCATCCTTCTTATCCACCAAATACTTGGGGCAGTTCCGCTTCCAGTGACCAGTCTTCTTGCAATAGAAGCACTCAGTTTCAGGCTTAGGTCCAGGTTTGGGATTCTTCTCTTGAGTAGCAACTTGCTTGCCATTCTTTCTGAAGTTCCCCTTCTTCTTCCCTTTGCCCTTTTTCTTGAAACTAGTGGTCTTGTTGACCATCAACACTTGATGCTCCTTCTTGATTTCTACCTCCACAGCTTTCAGCATCGCGAAGAGCTCGGGAATAGTCTTATTCATCCCTTGCATATTATAGTTCATCACGAAGCTCTTGTAGCTTGGTGGCCGTGATTGGAGAATTCTGTCAATGACGCAGTCATCTGGAAGATTAACTCCCAACCGAATCAAGTGATTATTATACCCAGACATTTTGAGTATATGCTCACTGACAGAACTGTTCTCCTCCATCTTGCAGCTATAGAACTTATTGGAGACTTCGTATCTCTCAATCCAGGCATTTGCTTGAAATATTAACTTCAACTCCTGGAACATCTCATATGCTCCATGACGTTCAAAACGTCGTTGAAGTCCCGATTCTAAGCCGTAAAGCATGGCACACTGAACTATCGAGTAGTCATCAGCTTTGCTTTGCCAGACGTTCATAACATCCGGTGTTGCTCCTGCAGCAGGCCTGGCACCCAGCGGTGCTTCCAGGACATAATTCTTCTGTGCAACAATGAGGATAATCCTCAAGTTACGGACCCAGTCCATGTAATTGCTACCATCATCTTTCAACTTTGCTTTCTCAAGGAACGCATTAAAATTCAACGGAACAACAGCACGAGCCATCTATCTACAATCAAACATAAACAAGCAAGATACTAATCAGGTACTAAGTTTCATGATAAATTTATGTTCAGTTAATTTACTTAAAGAACTCCCACTTAGATAGACATCCCTCTAATCCTCTAAGTGATTACGTGATCCAAATCAACTAAACCATGTCCGATCATCATGTGAGATGGAGTAGTTTGATTGGTGAACATCTTTATGTTGATCACATCTACTATATGATTCACGCTCGACCTTTTGGTCTCTGTGTTCCGAGGCCATATCTGTATATGCTTGGCTCGTCAAGTTTAACCTGAGTATTCCGCGTGTGCAACTGTTTTGCACCCGTTGTATTTGAACGTAGAGCCTATCACACCCGATCATCACGTGGTGTCTCAGCACGAAGAACATTCGCAACGGTGCATACTCAGGGAGAACAATACTTGATAATTTAGTGAGAGATCATCTTATAATGCTACCGTCAATCAAAGCAAGATAAGATGCATAAAAGATAAACATCACATGCAATCAATATAAGTGATATGATATGGCCATCATCATCTTGTGCTTGTGATCTCCATCTCCGAAGCACCGTCGTGATCACCATCGTCACCGGCGTGACACCTTGATCTCCATTGTAGCGTCGTTGTCGTCTCGCCAAGCTTGTGCTTCCACGACTATCGCTACCGTTTAGTGATAAAGTAAAGCATTACAGCGCGATTGCATTGCATACAATAAAGCGACAACCATATGGCTCCTGCCAGTTGCCGATAACTTGGTTACAAAACATGATCATCTCATACAATAAAAATCAGCATCATGTCTTGACCATATCACATCACAACATGCCCTGCAAAAACAAGTTAGACGTCCTCTACTTTGTTGTTGCAAGTTTTACGTGGCTGCTACGGGCTTAAGCAAGAACCAATCTTACCTACGCATCAAAACCACAATGATAGTTTGTCAAGTTGGTGATGTTTTAACCTTCGCAAGGACCGGGCGTAGCCACACTCAGTTCAACTAAAGTTGGAGAAACTGTCACCCACAAGCCACCTCTGTGCAAAGCACGTCGGGAGAACCGGTCTCGCGTAAGCGTACGCGTAATGTCGGTCTGGGCCGCTTCATCCAACAATACCGCCGAACCAAAGTATGACATGCTGGTAAGCAGTATAACTTATATCGCCCACAACTCACTTGTGTTCTACTCGTGCATATAACATCAACATATAAAACCTAGGCTCGGATGCCACTATTGGGTTTCGTAGTAATTTCAAAAAAATTCCTACGCACACGCAAGATCATGATGATGCATAGCAACGAGAGGGGAGAGTGTTGTCTACGTACCCTTGTAGACCGCAACGGAAGCGTTGATGCAACGTAGAGGAAGTAGTCGTACGTCTTCTGATCCGACCGATCCAAGCACCGTTACTCCGGCACCTCCGAGTTCTTGGCACACGTACAGCTCGATGAAGCTCCCCGGGCTCTGATCCAGCAAAGCTTCGGGGATGAGTTTCGTCAGCACAACGGCGTGGTGACGATGATGATGTTCTACCGACGCAGGGCTTCGCCTAAGCACTACTACGATATGACCGAGGTGGAATATGGTGGAAGGGGGCACCGCACACGGCTAAGGAACGATCACGAAGATCAACTTGTGTGTTCTAGGGTGCCCCCTGCCTCCGTATATAAAGGATCCAAGGGGGGGTGCGGCCAGCCTAGAGGAGGCGCGCAGGAGGAGTCCTACTCCTACCAGGAGTAGGACTCCCCTCCCGTTCCTTGTCCAACTAGGAGAGGTGGAGGGAGAGAAGGAAAGGGGGGGCGCCGCCCCTCCCTCCTTGTCCAATTCGGACTAGGGGGAGAGGGGGCGCGCGGCCTGCCCTGGCAGCCCCTTCCCACTACTAGAAAAAGGGCTATAGATGGGATTGATACTAATGGCGCACCACCTACTGATACGCCATTAGAGTTGAAACTACTAATGGCGCACTTGGCCCTGGGTGCGCCATTAGTATCAAAAAAAATTAAACTAGTGCGCCTGTCCAAACATACTAATGGCGCATCCAGACACAGTGCGCCATTACTAGTTGTAACTAGTAATGGCGCACCACCCGGAAAGTGCGCCACTAATGTTGTTTTTTTTATTATATTTTTATTCCCTTTTTTGCAAAACTACTAATGGCGCACTGTTCCACCGTGCGCCATTACTAGTTTAAACTAGTAATGGCGCACTGTGGGACAATGCGCCATTAGTATTTTTTTTTGCAAAACTACTAATGGCGCACCACCAGGAGGTGCGCCATTAGTAACCTGGATTACTAATGGCGCATTTAGAGTTGGTGCGCCATTAGTAAGTGGGCAGAAACAAGATATTTTGGACAGCCTCTCCTACCCACACTCACTTTCTCTCCACTTCATTCTCTCCACCTCCTCCTTGTCTCGGGTGCCTCCTCTTTTTCACCTCATTTCCACCATAGATTCATTCAATTTAAGTGGTTAAATTACCTTGTTTTGATAGGTAAGTAAGGGGGGAAGCTATATTTATGTTGTTCTCCCTACAACAATGTGCACATGCACTTTTTATGGCCCAGCTAGATCTATGTATGTTCGTGGTGTTGCATATGTTTGTAGTGTTGCATATGTGTTTGTGTTTGGAGGTGTACCGGTATTTGAAATTCGATAGTTGCCAATATTTTGCCAGAATGTTGATTCATTTCCGTTTCGGCGAGAATTTTGGCATTAAGCATTCTTTTTGGTCCTATTTTTAGGGAAAGTCATGCCAAATTTATTCTTGGTTCTAAAATATCGTTTTTCTCTACCCCGTAGGTGACCATGGTCCGCATGATGACCGAAGGCATCGTGAATAGGTTTTTGAGGTCCGCGAAGGCCGAGATGCTTCAAAAGAACGAGACGGAGATAAGATGTCCGTGTCGAAGATGCAAGCTGAAGAGCCTTATTGCGGACCTGGAATCCGGGCAGGTGCGGGACCACCTGCTCTTGCGTGGTTTCATGGATGGCTATCGGTGGCAAGGTGATGAAGATGACTACAAAGTCATCCATGGGGGCCGGGCAAGAAATGAGGAAGGGTAGCAAGACAACCACCGCGGCTCGGGCGGGCGAGAAGACGAAGAATCCCCAGGAGATGATCACGACGGTGATGTTGTACACAGTCATCATGTAGAAGATGCAGGACATGACGATGAGGAAGATGCCGGAGCAGTCGACGGGCATGATCATGAAGATGATGATGCCGGCGGAGCAGACGACGCTAGACCATCGATGGGCTGGGTGCAGGACCCTCATATTCAAGAGCTGCTTCTCAAGCAGACGGATAACGCAAGAGCTACCGCCCGAGAGAAAGCCAAGATGGATCAACTTGAGTTAGACGCGGTTACTCCATTGTATGAAGGATGCAGGCCCGAGGATACCCTCCTGAAAGTAACGCTCATGGCTCTGGAGATGAAGGTAAAACACAAAATGACCGACGCATGCTTCGACGAGAACATGTCATTCTGGCACGAACGTCTTCCCGAGGGGAACAAGTGCCCGACCAGTTTGGAGGAGGCGAAGAAAATTGTGTGTCCTCTGGATTTACCGCACGTGAAATACCATGTGTGCATGAACAATTGCATCATTTATCGGGACGAGCACGCGGAGTCTACCATATGTCCGGTGTGCGGCGTCACTCGATACAAGAAGAGGAAGAAAGCTCCTCGAAAAGTGGTGTGGTACTTTCTGATCACTCCTCGTCTGCAGCGGTATTTCGCGGACCCTAAGGTAGCAAAGCTCCTGCGTTGGCACGCGGATAGGGAGGAGAAGAAGTGAGAAGATGACGCAAATGATCCGGAGATAGATAAAAAAGACAAGATGCTGAGTCACCCTAAGGATGCGAGCCAGTGGCAAGCGTTGAACTTCGAAGACCCAGAATTTGGGAATGATCCAAGGAACATTGTGCTGGGCGCGAGCACCGATGGAATCAATCTGTTTGGCAGCCAGAGAAGCACACATAGCACCTGGCCTGTGTTTGTGTGGATGTACAACCTTCCCCCCTGGTTGTGCATGAAGAGGAAGTACATTCACATGAGTATGCTAATTAAAGGACCGAAACAACCAGGGAACGACATCAATCTGTATCTGGGGCTGCTGAAAGAGGAGCTTGACACGCTGTGGAAAACGCCAGCCAATACGTGGGACGCCGCAGAGAAAGAATATTTCCCTATGAGAGCCGCGCTGCTCACGACGGTGCACGACTATCTCGGTTACGGATATATCGCGGGGCAGGTGGTCCACGGATTTTCTGGATGCGTCAGGTGCATGGATGACACAACGTATCGCCAGCTAGATAGAGATCCCGGGTCTTCGAAAACCGTGTTCATGGGACATCGAAGGTGGCTTCGCGACGATGACCCGTGGAGAAAACGCAAGGATCTGTTCGATGGTGAAACCGAACCCCGAGGACGCCCGCGTACGAGGAGCGGCGAGGAAATAGATGAGCTGTTGAAAAATTGGAAAGACTGCCCACTGCCGGGAAAGAAGCAAAAGGCGCCAGAGCCGGGAAAGAAGTGAAAGGCGCCAGAGCCGCTGCTGAAGGTATGGAAAACGAGGTCTGTTTTCTGGGACTTTCCGTACTGGAAGATCCACCGTGTGCTTCACAGCCTTGATGTCATGCATATCACGGAGAACGTGTGCGAGAGTCTGCTTGGTACCCTGCTCAACATGCCAGAGAGGACCAAAGATGGGCCGAAAGCAAGGGCAGACTTGAAATCAATGGGCATCAGGCAGGAGCTTCACGCTATATATGATGATCATGATGATGATGATGATGATGATGATGATGAGGCGAAGCAGGACACGGAAAGTCGTCACAAAGGCAAAAAGGCCAAGAAGACCAGAAATGACTACCCTCCCGCGTGCTTCACTCTAAGTCAGGAGGAGATCGAGCAGTTTTTCACCTGCCTCGTAGGAGTAAAACTTCCTTACGGTTACGCGGGGAAGATAAGCAGATACCTAGACCCAGCGAAGCTGAAGTTCAGCGGGATGAAGTCTCACGACTTGCTGATGACGCAGATACTTCCAGTTGCAATCCGTGGGATCATGGACGTGCACGTCCATGAAACCTATTTGGCCTATGCAACTTTTTCGACGTCATCTCTCGGAAGTCTGTTGGCGTGAGGCAACTCAGAAGGCTACAGGAAGAGATCGTGGTGATACTATGCGATCTTGAGATGTACTTCCCGACCGCATTCTTCGACGTTATGGTGCATCTGCTGGTCCATATCATGGACGATATCATCCAACTCGGGCCGACGTTCCTGCACAGCATGATGCCGTTCGAAAGGATGAATGGTGTCATCAAAGGATACGTTCGCAACATGTCACGTCCAGAGGGAAGCATAGCCAGGGGCTTTCTGACCGAAGAGTGCATCTCCTACTGCACGAATTATCTAGGCATCGAGAACCCCGTTGGTCTGCCCGTCAACAGGCACCTCGGCAGGCTCGCTGGATGGGGTCACCGTGAGGGTCTTCGCGAAATGCATGTCGACTTCGAGGGTCGACTCGCCGACTTTGAAAGAGCAAACCTAGTCGCGCTACAACACATAGACGTGGTCGATCCTTGGGTGGTACAGCACAAAACCTTTATTAAGAAGATGTACAATGACCGAGGCCAACAGAGGACGGACGGAGATATACTCAAAGAGCACAACTCATGTTTCACGCGTTGGTTCAAGCAGAAGCTTCTGTCGTACCATTTACATGAGGATTCTTCCGCGGAAGAACAACTCATATTCGCCTTGTCACAGGGCGCCGAGCACAACCTGATGACCTATGAGGCGTACGATATCAACGGCTACACATTCTACACCGAGGCCAAGGACATGAAGAGCGATGGTTATCAGAACTCCGGGGTAATGATGAAATCCTACACCGGTAACGACAAGGACAGATACTACGAAAGGATCGAGGAGATCTGGGAGCTGAGCTACGCTGGAGAGAAGGTCCCGATGTTCCGTGTCAGATGGGCCAAGAGCGTCCTAAAAGAAGACCGGTATTTCACCATCATGGTTATACCCGAAGCCAAATCCAAGACCGCGGGCGCAAATGTCACTGCGAAAAATGAGCCATGGGTACTGGCTTCCCAAGTGGACCAATGCTTTTTCATTACCGACCCGTCAAAGCCCAGTCGTGTTGTCGTGAGGAGAGGCAAAAGGAAGATCATCGGAATGGATGGAGTAGCCAATCAGCAAGACTTCGACAAGTACGGCGACCCGAGGATCGAACATGACGACGATGATGAAGTAGCAGCATACACCACAAGAAGAAGCAGGACCACCCTACCTAAAGGACGCCCGTTCCACAGAAGAACTCCATTTGCGAAAAAGAAGGGAAAGAAGATTGTGAACAGATAGCTAGCTAAGATCGATTGTATTTAAATCGTAGCCTTCATTTCTCGATTGTATTTCATGGGCACTTTTTGAACTATCATGAATATTTTTAAATTTCATGGACACTCGATCTCGATCCCCCTCCATCTCGATCGCTATCCTACCTCGCCAGATCCGGTCCCCCTCGCCGCCGAGCACCACCCGGTCCACCGGCCGCCGCCGCCGACCCCCCGCACCCTCGATTCCCCTACTCAACCGCCGCCGCCGACCCCCCGCACCCCTCCCCTACTCAACCGCCGCCGCCGACCCCCCGCACCCCGTGCACCCTCCCCCGCTCCACCGGCGTTACTGTTTGATGATATTTTTAAAAAAATTATTACTGTCTTATAAAAAAATATTACTGTTATGATTTAAACAAGTTTGAACATATTTAAACACAAATAAGTATCAAACAGCATTTTAAATGCATAAAAAAATTTGTGGAGCCTGGGAATCGAACCCAAGACCTCCTGGTGTGAGAACTGGATACTGACCAGTCGAGCTAGTAGAGGGGGCTTGGTGTGGATCGGGTCAGGTGGGAGATAACCTGTTGGCTCGAGCAGAAAAAAAATACTAATGGCGCACCAGGGTGAGGTGCGCCATTAGTATGGATATACTTATGGCGCACCGAGGGGTGGTGCGCCATTAGTATTGTGCCCGGCCCCATCCATATTCCCTCCCCGGCCCCTCCCTATCCCCTCTCTCTCCCTCGCCCTTGCCCTCGATCCCCTTCCCCTCTCCTCTCCCGACGCCGCTGCCCCGCCGCCTCGACGCTGCCCCGCCACCCCGACGCCGCCTCGACACTGTCCCGCCGCCCCGACGCCGCCTCGACCCCGCCCCGACGCCGCTGCCCCCCCCCACCTCGACGCTGCCCCCGCCGCCTCGACGCGACCCCCGCCGCCCGGACGCCGCCCCGTCCACACCACCGTCGCCGGAGCACCACCACCACCCGGACCTCGTCCCCGACATCCTCACTCCCCGTCCCGGGCATCCTCCCCGGCCCCCGTGAGCTCCCGCTCTCTCTCAGGCTTGGCCGTATACTGAGGAAAGCGGCTAACCTACCCGGACACTCGTCCTGGACATCCTCCCGCGCCGCGACGCTCCCGCATCCTCCCCCGCGCCCCACTCCCCGGGCCCGCCCGTAGCTCCCCTCCCCCTCTCCGCTCTCCCCCTCTCCCCCTCTCCCCGCGCCCCACTGTTTTTCGGGAAACGCGGCGATCTAATTGCCTGGATTCCTGAGTCCCCTGAAAGCGATTCCGATTCGGGGGCCGTTGGGTTGCTGTTCCAAGGGAGCGCTGAAATTTCTCATTTCTCAGCATGCTCAATCGTACTAGCTAACTGGCGAGAAATACAGACGGGAGGATAAGATTCAGCATGCCCTGCCGTTACATACCTTATTAGTACACCATACTGCTCAAGGAAATTGTTGAGATATGCTCAAGGCCTCATAGGATCTTGCAACGGCTGGTTTCATTTTCTTGCAACTGCTGCAACAGCATCACTGACTTTTCAGCAGAAGAAATGGCTTTCCTGACATCTGTGCCCAAAGTATGTTTGTTGACAAGGAATTATCATAGGCACTGCTGGTTAGGAGGTCAAAACGGCGACGAATGCTCTTCACTTAAAGAGCGATGATGTTCGTTATTAGTATAGTTTCTGCAGCTTGGCATATGTTTTGTTCTTTGGGGAAATGGACTACTTGCTGTCAAGAATCATGTGTAATTTTACATGGTTCTGATCTTGGGTACACGAACATGCCCTGATTTATTCTATTGTAATTTCCACTACACACAGATGATGGTAGGTTTGGAAATGAATGAGGCCTAGCTTTTTACTAGGCTCAGAGAGGGGATCAAGAGAGAACTAGTGTTTTTCTGTTTGTTCTCTACTTTCCTCTATTTTTGAGTATTTGATCATACGAATGAACATTATTGTTTAAAACCTGTTGGTATAAGTGTATGTGTTCACATTTGTGTACATTATACCCCCCCCTCTCCTCGTTATATGTTTATATCATGCCTGAAACATCGAATACATTATGTGATATGTATCTTTTTCTCATTGGCAGGGTCTGAAAGACGGTCTTTCGACTCTCCATGTTCCTTATCCATATGGTTTTGCGATCATCCTCTTAACAATTCTGATTAAGGGGGCCACTTTTCCTCTTACAAAGAAGCAAGTAATTCTCTCTCCCATGTAGCTACAGCCAGAACTTATTGGGATATAATTTAATTTACATTGCAGTAGATGTTGTTATTCACATAAAGGTGGTGAAGTATGCTAACTATTTCGTTGGGACATGATTAAAACCAGAATGATAAGGCCACATGCTACTGTTGATCCCAAGTTTGATGCATAACAATTGATGCATAACAATTTTGCTTAGAAACATCAATGAATTTGGTGATGGAGTACAATTTTGTATAAAATGAAATGCAAGGTTGCTGATACTGTAACCCAGATCACACAGATCAAAAAAATTTCAATTTATGCAACTGTAAGAGTACCAACGAGATTACACAAATCATTTTTGATCTGCAAGGTTGTTGTTGCTGTGATGGAGTAACTCTGTAAGATGGAGTACATGAGTACTGTAGTAGAAACTCTTGATTAATTATGGCATTGTGTGTCATAATTTAAAATTGCCATGTTTATTAGAAGTGTTAACCATCACTTCTGGGTTGTAACCTTAGCTGTGTTTCAATGCTTAAAGACTATTAGCTGCATAGTAATTTCCCTGTCCTAATTGTTGTTTTTCCATGTGTGACACTCCAAAAATTTTATTTGGTTTTCAGCAAAAAAAACTTTGTTGGTTTTTGAAAAGAGGCCATTTAAATATATATTTTTCCAGAAAACCTTCCTCTTAAAAACTTCTTTGGCAAGGATTTTTATTTTTGTATCCTTCTTCAAACTATGGTGTTTGATCATTTAAAACTCTTTCTCTGATGGTTCCCTTCTCAAAGTATATTTTTGGAAATTATTCTTTTTCTTATAAAAAGAACTCTGTGAATTTTGAGGTTTTTCTTATCTTGAAACCACCCATGGTTTTACCATGTCTCCTATAGTAAATCTTCTCAAAATCCCTCCCTCCACCTTTGAACAATCTAAATTCTCTGTCTCAACAAGTCCAAACAAGTTTTGGATCTTATTTCAATTATTTTTATCTCTCAAATCATTTCTGCCAATTATTTTAAGCCTGAGTGATTTTCAAAGCAAGTACCTCATTGCCTTTGAGTTTTTATCCCAAACCAACTCCCCTGGATAGTCCTTAGTACCCACAACCTAGAACCATCTTGATCCACTCTTCTTCTTTCCAAATTTTTCAAATTTCACTCACTGCAAGTTTGGACCAGATTTTTCAGACGTCCGACTGTGGCATCGTTATATTTTACTTTCAATGAAAGCCCTTTCTGCGATGTCGCTCAGACGCCCGACTGTGGCATTCCTTTTAAAGCCCTTTATGTGGCGTCGCTTAGACGCCCGACTGTGGCATTTCTTTTAAAGCCCTTTATGCGGCGTCGCTCAGACGCCCGACTGTGGCATTTCTTTTAAAGCCCTTTATGTGGTGTCGCCTAGACGCCCGACTGCAGCGTGCTTTATTTATTTATCTTCCTATCGAGGTGTCGCTTCAGACACCCGATTGGGTTTACAGTTATTTTGTTGGGTTTTTGAGCGGACTACCGCCGACCCCCTTTTTACCTGTCTTGCTTTTACGAATTAATGTGCCACTGTTAAAATACTCATGACGTATCCATGCATGCATTTGTTATATCTTACGTCCGAACTGTCTTGCGAGTACTTTCAAAGTACTCACCTGGCTTGTTGATTTGGCCAGATGCTGACGAAGGCGATCTCATGGATGAAGAATTTGATAGCGAGTCCGTCGCCTAGAGGAATCCCAGTCAGTCTCGTGCGACCCTGGATTTGGTCACTGTATTATATCCGCTTCCGCTACCAAATAAATTCATCGAGCCTCACCTCGATGCTCGATGAGATGCCAGTTTTAGAGTCATGTATCTCACTCCCCGCTGTGTTTTTCCACCACCACCCTATCCTCGAGTCAGTAGTATGCCTCCACACCACTGTGTCATGTCCGCCATTATGTATAATTATTGGCGTGCTTGTAATAATCTGGTTGAGCAACCATAGCTCGACCCTGTAATATATTTTATGCTACTGGCTTATTGTATCAAGAATTTGTCTACCGGTAAGGAGGATTTTTCTCATACTGGACTCAAAAGATTGGTTTCTCAATAAACATTTTTATTGGAAAACCGGTCGTGACAAGCTTGGTACCAGAGCCAGGCTGACTGTAGGAAGCCACTAGGTGCGATCGCTAATTGGTTATTAGCATGATAGAGCCTTTTTATATTTTTTTGTAATTATAGTCATTTTCTGACAGTCAGCATAAATTTATGATCTGACCATTCAGAATTTTTGCCTACTTTTGTAGATGGCCGACAACAGCTGCGAGTCTCAGACCTTCGCCAACGTGCCCGATGGGTTCGTCAAGCTTCTCTCCTTCATCGTTCAGGTCGCGATGGGGCCATCTGTGCGCCCAGTCTTCACACTCTGCCAGCACCGAGTCAACGACAGTCTGACCATGCACCAGGCCGCGGTGCAGTTCAAGGGAGGGCGTGGTGAGTTACGCCGCTTCCGGTTCTTGGGAAGAGCCATGCCTACGGAGAGGCATGCTATGCAGATGGTAGCCCGCGAGGCGATAGCTCGTCTCAGGGATGTCCTCCCCGTGATGAAGACTCGTCGTTACCGTTATCTTCCATGTCATGTGCCTTACACCTGTCACTACGCATTCTCCTGCCCCATAGGAGAACGAGATGAGGCTTTTGAGATGCTTATTGAGTATCTCCGGGCCCTGGAGGCAGCCTTCGACAACCTGGTGGACGACTTCGTGGCTGCCCGCATGGACTCAGTCCATGGCTGTGCCGCCAACAGGAGGGAGCTCCTACCCACCGCACCGCCACTGACTTTTGTCTCGTCCTCAGCATCTTATGCACCTACTCGTCGACTGCCTTCTACCGAAGAATTCAACCAAGTCATTGCGCCCACTCCAGCGCGCACTGCACCACCCTTCGCGCCCACTCCTATTCGTGTTGTTCCGCCCCTGGCACCCGCTCCATCTACTCGGCGCAACGCTACATGTATGGAGCCTATTAGCGAGGAGTAAGTCGAGTCCCCAGCCTCGCTACGCCTCACCCTCGACAGGGCAAAGGAGATCGTCAACATCTCCGCCTGAGTACGCTTAGCCGCCATCCAATGTACCGCTTTGTACGATATGTTTATATGTACATAGGTTGTGAGAAGTAGCCTGTTTGCGCATCATGTAGGATCTGGAGGAGTACACTAGCCAAAATAACATGTCAGGATTATGTACGCATATCCTGAGTGATGTATTGTATAATTACCGCCCGCGTGTAAGATATGTAATGAGCAGTCCTTCTCCTCGCGCAAATCGATTTGTTTTTCTTAAGTAAGCTTGGTTATTTAATTTATTTGCCAGCTTTGTGCATTTATGGAATTGTTTTTGTGACTCTTTTCGCTTTTCTTATGGGTTTTACAAAATATATCCTCAGAGTGAAAAATGTCTCGTCCTTGGACTCGCTCCATGCCAACTCCACCAGAGGAAAATTATGATACACAACCCAGCAACAAGTTCACACAGGGACAGTCAAGCCAACAGGGCAGTGAATCGGCACTTTCACAAATGTGTCGCCTTTATGAGCAGAGTCAGCAACAACATCGGGAAATGATGAACCAAGTCATCAACATGGGAAATCACCATGGACAGTATCAGCAGCATTCCAAGTTATCTGAGCTACAGAAGACGCGTCCCCAAACATTTTCTCATACTGACAAGCCTCTTGAAGCCGAGGATTGGCTTCGAGATATGGAGAGAAAATTAGTTATTGCAAAATGTTCAGACCCCGAGAAGGTACTATATGCCCCGCACTATCTCACAGGAGCAGCTGCATCATGGTGGGAGAATTTTCTGCACAAGCACCCCAATGAAAGTGATATAACCTGGGATGATTTCAAGGAAGGTTTCCGTGGTGCACACATTCCTAAGAGTATTATGAAAATCAAGAAGAGAGAGTTCCATGACCTCAAACAAAGGAACATGACAGTGTCAGAATACAACGGTCAGTTTACTCTATTGTCTCGCTACGCCAATGAAGAACGTATGACTGAAAGCAAGAAGATGGAGAAATTCCTTGACGGTCTGGCGCCCGCGCTTAAATGCCAACTGGTCGTGCACACTTTTCCAGATTTTAAGACACTAGTGGACAAAGCCATTACTCTGGAAAATGAGAGACGTAGCTTGGAGGATTTCCGCAAGCGAAAAAGAGACCAGACTACTCTTGCGCGCAACCACCGAAGCAAGACAGATTTTCAGAAAGGTGGGACACACAAACCTACGACAAACGTCTCACGCCCAACCAAGAATTTCCATGCAAGGGACAAGGAGTTCACATATCGCCCAGGCGTTACTTGCTACGCTTGTGGAGAAGAAGGGCACTATGCCAAACAGTGCCCCAAGCCAAGGAACTCGACCCTGAAGCCAAACAACGGTGGAAATAATTCAGCGCCCAAGCGCAACAATTTCAACCCCAACAACAACCACAGGAAGGGTCATCTGAACCACGTAACCAAAGAGGAGGCACAAAATTCTCTGGATATCGTACTCAGTACGTTTCCTATCAACACAATACCTGCAATGGTTTTGTTTGATTCTGGAGCTTCTCACTCATTCATCTCAAAAAGTTTTGCTTTGCAAAATAATTTTTCGATGTTTCCCTTGGAAAAATCCATGATCATCAAGTCCCCTGGGATTCAGCAAGTTACTCGGAGTTACTGTCAGAATGTGGTTATTGAGTTCGAAGGATTGAAGTTTCACGCCAATCTTATTGTGTTGGAAAATAAAGGACTGGATGTCATCCTAGGGATGGACTGGTTAACCACCAACAAGGGTTTTATTGACTGTTTCAACCGGACCGTAATTCTCACACACCACCACGGGAAGACAATAAAAGTATCCGCCAAAGAAAGAAAAATACCCCGGCAGCCGAGATTGAATAAGGTGGACGTTTCTGAGCTAAACAAGGTTCCAGTAGTATGTGAATTTCCAGACGTATTTCCCGAAGAACTACCAGGCATGCCACCAGACCGAGAGATAGAATTCAGCATTGAGCTAGTACCAGGAACCACCCCCATATACAAGAAACCATACAGAATGGCACCATCCGAGTTGATTAAGTTGAAGAAACAAATAAAAGAATTGCTGGACAAAGGATACATTCGAGCCAGCTCCTCACCTTGGGGATCACCAATTTTATTTGCCAAAAAGAAGGATGGAACACTGAGATTGTGCATAGACTACCGAGCACTTAACATGGTCACAGTCAAGAACAAATACCCGATGCCACGGATAAATGATTTATTTGATCAGCTCGCTCAGGCCAAGGTATTCTCAAAAATTGACTTAAGGTCAGGATACCATCAATTAAAAGTGCGAACAGAAGATATCCCCAAAACAGCCTTCACCTCCAGATATGGACTATATGAGTTCACAGTAATGCCTTTTGGATTAACGAACACCCCCGCATATTTTGTTCACCTCATGAACAAAATATTTATGAAGTTTATGGACAAGTTCGTTGTGGTATTTATTGACGATATTCTGATATACTCCAAGACACCAGAAGAGCACGCGGAACATCTCAGGATTGTGCTAGGAGAACTCAGGAAACATCAATTGTATGCCAAGTTCAGCAAGTGTGAATTTTGGCTAAGACAAGTAGGCTTTCTAGGCCACGTGCTGACCCAAGACGGTATCGCAGTGGACCCGGAGAAAGTCAAGGCCATACTTGGCTGGAAGTCACTAGCCAGCGTAACGGACATACGAAGTTTCTTGGGAATGGCAGGATATTACCGCAGATTTATTGAAGGAATCTCCACCCTAGCCAAGCCAATGACGCAGTTACTTAAGAACAACAAGAAGTTTGAATGGACAGAAGCCTGCGAGAAAAGTTTCCAAGAGCTAAAAAGGAAATTAACGACAGCACCAGTATTAATTGTGCCAGACATACACAAGAATTTTGAAGTGTATTGTGACGCATCCCAAAAAGGCCTCGGGTGCGTGTTGATGCAAGAAGGCAAGGTTGTCACATACGCTTCAAGGCAACTTCGCAAGCATGAGGAAAATTATCCCACTCATGACTTAGAAATGGCAGCAGTCATTCATGCACTCAAGGAATGGAGGCATTTCTTACTTGGAAATTGATGTGAAATATACACGGACCATAAAAGTCTCAAATATATTTTCACACAGCCAGAACTAAACTTACGGCAACGACGCTGGTTGGAATTGGTAAAGGATTATGATGTTGGTATCCACTATCATCCAGGAAAAGCAAATGTAGTGGCCGATGCTCTTAGTCGGAACCCCAGCTCCGACGAAAATAGTCTGCAAAGCTTGAGACCTGAATTCCAACAAGAATTTGCCAAACTCAACTTGTTAATGATCGCGGAAGGCACCATATCAAACTTGGAAGTACAGCCCGACCTTGTGGAGAGAATTAAAGAAGCTCAGCCTGGTCACCCCAGCATTGAAGGAATTAAAAGAATGGTGAGTATGGGCAAGGCCTCGGAGTTTGTCATAGACGATGGAGGGATATTATGGTACAGAGATAGACTCTACGTGCCAAACATAGAGGATCTCAAACAACAAATTCTAGCTGAAGCCCACACCGCCCCATATTCGATCCACCCTGGAGAAACCAAAATGTATAAGGATATTCAGGAAAGATTTTGGTGGCACGGTATGAAGAGGGACATAGCCACATTCGTTGCATGTTGCGATTCTTGTCAACGCATAAAAGTTGAGCATCAAAAACCAGCCGGACTACTGCAACCAAACAAAATACCTGAGTGGAAATGGGATGAAATAGGGATGGATTTCATTGTCGGACTACCTCGGTCACGACACGGGAATGATGCCATATGGGTCATCACCGATAGATTAACCAAGGTGGCACATTTCATTCCAGTGAAGACAACCTACAACACTCAGAGGCTCGCCAGGATTTATCTCTCCCATATAGTTTGTCTGCATGGAGTTCCGAAGACTATAATATCCGACAGAGGCACTCAGTTCGTCTCGAGATTCTGGGATCATTTACAATAGGCTCTGGGAACTCAACTGGCCTTCAGTACAGCCTACCATCCCCAGACTGATGGACAGGCTGAACGCGTAAACCAAATTCTAGAAGACATGCTGAGAGCATGTGTCCTCACCTATGGGACCAGTTGGGAAGAAAGTCTGCCATATGCCGAGTTCGCATACAACAACAGTTACCAGGCCAGCCTGCAAATGGCACCTTTTGAAGCCCTATACGGACGGAGATGTCGTACCCCGCTAAATTGGTCAGAAACCGGAGACAGCCGTATCTTCGGCCCAGACATGCTCAAAGAAGCCGAGGAAAAGGTCAAGCTAATCAAGGACCGACTCAAGACCGCTCAAAGCCGACAGAAGAGTTATTACGATCAGAAACATCGTGGGGTCAATTTTGAACCCGGTGAATTTGTGTACCTACGAGTATCACCTATGAGGGGACTGCAACGGTTTAAGATTAAAGGGAAGTTAGCACCAAGATTCATTGGACCATTCTGCATAGTGGCACGAAGAGGCACCGTAGCCTACCAGCTAGACTTACCCGAAGAATTATCCGATGTCCACAACGTGTTCCACATTTCGCAATTAAGGAAGTGCGTAAGCAAACCAGAGAAGCAAGTATCCCATGAGAACATTGACGTGCAGCCAGACCTCACCTATCGGGAACGTCCAGTAAAAATATTAGAGGAGTCTGAAAGGAGAACCCGACAGAAAACCATCAAATTTTTCAGAGTTCAGTGGAGCAATCACACCGAAAGTGCAGCAACTTGGGAGAGAGAGGATTTCCTTCGGACAGAGCATCCACACTTATTTAAGGATCAGCTGAAATCTCAGGGATGAGATTTTTCCTAAGGGGGTAGGTGTTGTGACACTCCAAAATTTTTATTTGGTTTTCAGCAGAAAAAACTTTGTTGGTTTTTGAAAAGAGGCCATTTAAATATATATTTTTCCAGAAAACCTTCCTCTTAAAAACTTCTTTGGCAAGAAGGATTTTTATTTTTGTATCCTCTTCAAACTATGGTGTTTGACATTTAAAATCTTTCTCTGATGGTTCCCTTCTCAAAGTATATTTGGAAATTTATTCTTTTTCTTATAAAGGAACTCTGTGAATTTTGAGTTTTTCTTATCTTGAAAACCACCCATGGTTTTACCATGTCTCCTATAGTAAATCTTCTCAAAATCCCTTCTTCCACCTTTGAACAATCAATCTAAATTCTCTGTCTCAACAAGTCCAAACAAGTTTTGGATCTTATTTCAATTATTTTTATCTCTCAAATCATTTCTGCCAATTATTTTAAGCCTGAGTGATTTTCAAAGCAAGTACCTCATTGCCTTTGAGTTTTTATCCCAAACCAACTCCCCTGGATAGTCCTTAGTACCCAAAACCTAGAACCATCTTGATCCACTCTTCTTCTTTTCAAATTTTTCAAATTTCACTCACTGCAAGTTTGGACCAGATTTGCCAAATTTGGTGAAATTCATATCTCCTATTCTCCAAAAATTCTACCAAAATTCAGGCAGCCTCCTGGTGCAATGAGAGGCCACCCCACCAAGTTTCAGCTCAAGGAAAAATCCCTACATGCCTAGATCATTCTGTCGAACACCTTGCATGCACTGTTTCTGTTCATCTTCAGTTAAGTTCAGAGTTCAGTGTCGTTTTTCCTTCGTCAGACTTCGGTCACGCGGCCACAGTGCATCCTGGCGCGTTGCACGCAGCCTCTTCCCCTTGGCCAGCACCCCGCACGCACGCTTGGCCGATTCCTGGCATCGGTGGCGACGAGCCTCGCCGGCGTTGGAGGTTTCTGCGGTGGCTGCGCCATCCGTGGCGGCCAGCGAGGGCCCGAGCCCGCTCGCCACGCCACCCGGCGCCGCCCAACATCCCCTGGCTCTCCGCGTGTCCCTGCCATGCCAGCGCACGCCCGTGGCACCGTCGCCGTGGCCCGGCAAGCACAGAACGTGCTCCCTGCCGCCGACGGGCCCGCGCCGCCCCGTTCCGTCGAGCTCGCCCAAAGCACCCAATCCTGGCTCATTTAGCACCCAAACGGACCCAGTGAACCCCCACGACGGCGCTCAACCCCTAAACCTCCCCGACCAATGCCCTGCGCCGCCGTAAACTTCGCCGGAGAACTCCGTTCACGACCACCGCCTCGGATTGCCTATAAAAAGGGATCCCGAACTCGCTCTCGAGCACACACCCCCTCTGCACCTCACCAAAGCCCCGCCAGGCCACTAGGAGGACCTCGAGGAGGTCTCCTCCCCCAGCTCCGGCCGCCCCGTTCCGCCTCGGCCTCCACCTCGTTCCACTCCGGTGAGGCCGTCTCCGGCGCCCAAATTCCGTCAGATACCCCCTCTAGCTACCAAAGGTCTAACCCCCTCCTCAATTTGATCTCCGCAGCTCTCTCCGACGAGGCCCTCGACCACCCGAACCGCCGTCCGCCGGAGCAAGGCTCGCTGTCGACGTGGTACTCGCCGGCGACCACCACCACCACCAACCGACGCGAAATGACGCCCTGAGCACGGAGGTACCTTCCGATCTCTCTGCCTCGCCGTGGATCGCCGCCGGCGACCACCGCGGCTCTCGGGCACCGTCGAGCTCTGCCGCCCCGTTTGAAAATTCAAACTTGACGGGCGGGACCCGCCTGTCAGCCTCTCTGTCCTTTCTAAGCGAACCGTTTTCTGAAAACGTCTTCTTCCAAATGCGTTTTCCCACTGGGCCGGCGCATTCTTATTCGAATCGTTTTCTGTTTTTATAAGTTAGCCCCTGGAAGTTTTCTGTTTCATTACAGATGGATCCTTGGGTTAAAACCCTTATAACTTTTTAACAGAAAGGAATTTTTGAGTGATTCTTTTTCTGTCCTCTTCAAATTTTTGTCTAGTTTTTTATCATATTTATTTGAAAAATATTTGGAATAATTTTTGTGCACCTCACGGTATTCACGATAGTGCGTATATTTTCTTTATACCGTAGGTACCGAAGGAGGTGACGGGACCGCAAACTTCACCGAGCTAGGCTCCGACTACTCTGAACCAGGCAAGCATGTTTGAACTTTTGATATGATGATTGTTTTGGCATGTTTGCATTAAGTAGTTTCATGGCATGTTGATGAGCATACCGACGAATGTCATGTTACATGCAACGATGAGGCAAGTGAGTTTCGAAAATCCATAAGTGGATGGATGTGAGTATGCATGGCCATGTGTTGGCATCAGGATGGGTAAGATGGCAGTGTTGTAGCATGCCAGTCTTATGCCAGACTATATGACTTCAGTGTCAACCCGTATCAGTCCAGTTCCTTCCATTCTTCCTTCCCTGTACTACCACATGTTTTCCGCAAGGAATATGGCTTAGTAAGTTGCAAACCGCTTTCCTGGTACACACCAAAAAGGAGAGGCCGTGATGATGGTTCCATGGCCCTGGATTAAAGCCAGTCATCCAGTCAGGGGGCATGGGTGTTTCCGGTTGGGACCGAGAGGGGGGCACCCCTTAGAGCGCGCGTATATAAATTTGATCCCATGCTATTCGAGATTGTGATCTCCCCGTCTCAAAAGTTTTTCTTGGATGATGTCTAGGGTGATTCCTGGCATCGAGAGGTAGGATGGGTGTGTACTGGTTAGCTGTGTTTTCTTCCGAAATACCGTAAACGGAACTAGTCCTTCGTTACTACGGAAATCCGTTGGCTGTGGGAAAAATTTTGTACAAACTCTGCAGAGTCATACATTCCTTTGAATCATCTATTCCATGTCCAAGTTCGGTATCATCTTATCCTGACAAATGTCAGTTTTGATGACAGAGACTCCGGTGAATCACATGAGTACTCAGTCTGGTTAAATGTTTATTCCTGTGGATGGACTAACCCGTTTATTCTCATGGATTGAATATTTATTATGAGTATTATTTACTTGTGAATAAAATCCCTTTCTGTGATGTTGCTCAGACGTCCGACTGTGGTATTGTTATTATTTATTTTCAATAAAAGCCCTTTCTGTGATGTCGCTCAGACGTCCGACTGTGGCATCGTTATATTTTACTTTCAATGAAAGCCCTTTCTGCGATGTCGCTCAGACGTCCGACTATGGCATTTCTTTTAAAGCCCTTTATGTGGCGTCGCTCAGACGCCCGACTGTGGCATTCCTTTTAAAGACCTTTATGTGGCGTCGCTTAGATGCCCGACTGTGGCATTTCTTTTAAAGCCCTTTATGCGGCGTCGCTCAGACGCCCGACTGTGGCATTTCTTTTAAAGCCCTTTATGTGGTGTCGCCTAGACGCCCGACTGCGGCATGCTTTATTTATTTATCTTCCTATCGAGGTGTCGCTTCAGACACCCGATTGGGTTTACAGTTATTTTGTTGGGTTTTTGAGCGGACTACCGCCGACCCCCTTTTTACCTGTCTTGCTTTTACGAATTAATGTGCCACTGTTAAAATACTCATGACGTATCCATGCATGCATTTGTTATATCTTACGTCCGAACTGTCTTGCGAGTACTTTCAAAGTACTCACCTGGCTTGTTGATTTTGCCAGATGCTGACGAAGGCGATCTCATGGATGAAGAATTTGATAGCGAGTCCGACGCCTAGAGGAATCCCATTCATTCTCGTGCGACCCTGGATTTAATCACTATATTATATCCGCTTCCGCTACCAAATAAATTCATCGAGCCTCACCTCGACGCTCGATGAGATGCCAGTTTTAGAGTCATGTATCTCACTCCCCGCTGTGTTTTTCCACCACCACCCTATCCTCGAGTCAGTAGTATGCCTCCACACCACTGTGTCATGTCCGCCATTATGTATAATTATTGGCGCGCTTGTAATAATCTGGTTGAGCAACCATAGCTCGACCCTGTAATATATTTTATGCTACTGGCTTATTGTATCAAGAATTTGTCTACCGGTAAGGAGGATTTTTCTCATACTGGACTCAAAAGATTGGTTTCTCAATAAACATTTTTATTGGAAAACCGGTCGTGACACCATGCATAGATGAACATTCTAAAATTTCCAAGGATCAATTAGACCAGATTGGGCTCTCCTGTTTATTGTTGTTTTGACCTTTTTGTTGTGAAAAATAAAGCAGGATTTTAGACTAATGTGGGCCTATGGCTACACCAGCATGGTGTTTTGATTCAGAAGTGATGATTTGCTACAACCAGTGCATGCATGCCTTTTTTCTTCTTCATTTTTAGTAAAGTGCTCTGTTCTGGGTCATGGACTTTGTGCCATGGACCAGTGCATGCATGCTGCTGCTGCTGTACTACTTGTCAAGTGATGCTGCTACTGCTATCTGCGAGTTGCTGCTGCTAGTTGTGATTTTGTCAAGTGATGCTGCTGCTACTTGTGATCTTCTAAAATGACCCCTTTCTCCTGAAACGATGATTAATTTCCGTTTCGATTGAGAAATGGGGCACTCCAAGGTCAAGAAAATTAGCAAAGGTCATGCCCAATTTTCTTGACCTAGAAGGTGCCCGATTCTCAACCGAAATAAAAATTAATTTGCTTTAGTGGTTGGATTAGTTTAGTATTTTTTTCACACACTCAGACACCCTTGCTTGCCATGTGTGTGAGAGAGATAGTGAGAGGAGACAAGAAGAAGGGGGTTAGGAAGATGTTGCCTGCTCATCAAAGCTAACCATCTCCCCCTTTTCACCCCTTTTCCTTTGTCTTTTGTGGGTTGCAAGGAAGCTACTGTCTTAGCTAGCTTAGCTTGTGCACAAATCCCAGTGTTACAACCTTGTATCTTTGCAGCAACCAACTTTCTAGACACACCCCTGCATCATACAACAGTGCCTTCAAGATCCAAGGCAATATCACAAACATCATAGGCAATTTGACCAAACTCACAACCTTGTATCTTTGCAGCAACCAACTTTCTAGACACACCCCTCAAGAACTAGGTTACCCTGAGAACGTGGACTTGGACCTTAGCAACAACACACTAACAGGTTCTATCCCAAAACACCTAGGCAATATCACAAACATCTCTCAATTGTTCCTTGACAATAACCAACTTTTTGGCGACATTCCTCGAGAATTAGGTTATTTGGTCAACTTAGAGATCTTGTTCCTTGACAATAACCAACTTTTTGACCAAACTTTGTTCCTATTTATAGAGAAACATGGCCAACAACGATGAGGCTGGGGGTTCGGGCGTCAAGGCATTCTGGGAACTGTCCCAGGAGATGGAGGAACAACCTCACTTGTATGAGGACGCCGCCTTCCCCACCGATCCTGAGACCACTGATGGTACCGCCGAGGATGACCCCACTGATGCCACCACTGATGGTGCCGCCGAGGATGCCACCACTGATGATGGCGGCGCACGCACAGATGGCAGCCAACCGAATAGGCAATGGAAGGACCGGCGCCCGACCGTGCTCCGCACCCTCAAGGAGGAAGTTACTGAAGTGGACTCCAACGGGAATCCAACGGCGCCCGAACGAATAGTCAAGGGGTACTCGCTTCAGCTCGGGTGCATTCTCCGGAGCACCGTCTCGATCAACACCGAGAACCTCAGGCATCCTGACCGAGGGAATTTGCGCAACCTCCTCTTCACGAAGCTGCACGAACGATACAAGTTCCCCGCTGAATTTGAAAACACAAGCCTCAAAGGGAATAAAGTGAACAATGCTGCCCTCACGAAGATGAGCACGGCCCTGTCTACTTGGAAAAGCAATGTGAAGAGAATGATCGAGAAAGGTGAGAGTTATGAGAAGATCAAGGAGAAAAATCCTTCGATCACCGAAGATGACTACAACGACTTCAAGATCAATTGCTCGAGCACCGCAAGCTCCGAATCAAGTAAGTGGGGGAAAGAAATGCGGGAGCTGAACTTAGGGGAACACACACTCGGTCCCGGCGGTTACAGAGTGGCGGAGCCTATATGGGACAAGGAGGAGGCGGACCGTGCCGAGCAAGGCCTACCGCCCCTCTTCGATAAATACGGTGACAAGCAGACCAGGAACTTTGTCAGGGCCCGGTACAAGAAGGACCCAAAAACAAAGGAGCTTACCACGGATCCGAAGACCAGGGCGCTTGAGCTTGTTCTAGTAAGGAATACACCCCCGCGTAATTAGCTCCATATGGTTGCATTCTAATTAATGAAGACAAATTTCTAAATGGTTCACATTCCTTCCGCAGGCGACTGAAAGCAGTAGCGCGGGGTCGACTAAGAGCAACCCTTGGGACACCACTCTAAATAGGGCGTTGAATGTAATGAAGAACAAGGATAAGCTTAGTAAGCCGACGTCAGTTGGTCGTGTGGTCGGCAAAGGCTTGTCGACAAAATGGTCATCATACTATAACACTAGTGGGCGAAAGGAGAAAAAGACCAGCTCGGAAAGCCAGGCGCGCGAGGTTCAAGAACTCAGGGCACAGGTGGCGCGGATTCCGGAGATTGTCCAAGAGCAAGTGCAACAACAACTCGGAGCAACGATCACTGCCATTGTGCCTACCTTGATCCAGGGGATTAGTGCGTGGATTGCGAGCGGCCAATAGGGGCCGCCCCCGATTCCTAGCTTCACGGCCAACAACTCGCAGAACGCGATGGCGGGGCCATTGGTGTCTCCGGCGGAGGCGGCATTGGTGTCTTCGACGCCGGCACGGGAGCTTAATGCACCCGGGTGTACGTCGGCCGGCACCTCTGCAGCAAGCGGCCCCTCTGTCAACTGCACGCCCGCCGTTGGCGGTTCCTCGACATTAGCCGAGCTCGACTCCATCATCAGGTAACTAATTAAGCCTCTCTCGGCCGAGGACTTCATCTCCTTGCCTTTGACTGGGCATCCCTGACGCCCTACATGTTTTCGCAGGGCGCCGCCGAAGTTCCGTGCACTCTCCTGCACTTCGTGAACAACGAGTTGGTCGATGTCGCCAAGGGCAAAATCGTTCAACCGGGCAACCCCTTGTTCCACGGTACCCAGATGCCACCCAACTTGTTTAGGGTTCAACTGGTTCGGGTGCTGCTAGGCTGCGACGAGTTGTTACCTCCGATTCGACCCGTCGGGGCCGACGATGATGACGTGATGACCCTCAGCGCCTGCCTGAGATGGCACCTGCTTTGGCCGAAGAGCCAGATTCGTTTGGGGGTGGGGGACACCACCCGAAAGACAACACCGCCAGTCGTGCCGGCGCCAAGTCGGCCCCATGGCAAGACCGCCGCAACGGTGCCGGACATCCCTATGCCACTGGATCCAAACATGCATATGGCACAGGATCAGAACGACGATGACGACGATACATTTTCCAACGTCGATCAGTACTTTGCCGATCATGGGTACGGTGGCGACTTCATGGGGCCTCCTTCTCAAGAACCCAACCCAACAAAAGACGTGCGCGATCTAGCTGGTACCGCGGAGAAGCCAAGTTGCAACAGGCGTCGTCTGCAGTTCAGCTCTCAGGAGACGCCTCCAGCTGCCGACTTCACCGAGCCTCAGATAGGCGAGGTGCGAAATATGATCAGCCCCAACACACTCAAGAAGGCGGTCTGTGAGCAAAACTCGGTCCCATTACAGGAGAAGAAGAAGGCACGCAAAAGAAAGACTAACAAGGGTGCGGGCCAGCCGGCACCGAGTACGATCCGTGCTCAGGACGGGCCACCTTCACCTGAGGATATCTCGAGGAGGGTGCATGTGGTGGGTAGGCCGATGCTACCGAGAAATATGCTCAATGCTGCAACCGGTGCTATGCGGAGTCTGCATGACAGTGTTCTTTCTTTGGAGAAGCGGCGTCTCGGAGAGAAGGATGTGGCATACCCGGTTTTCGCGGCCAAGGTGCCAGAGGGCAAGGGCTTTGTGGATAACTCCATCGGGGGTACGATCGTCCTGTGGTTTGATGACATCCACGCTATGT
The DNA here is from genome assembly GCF_003073215.2 of Triticum urartu. Lineage (NCBI taxonomy): Eukaryota > Viridiplantae > Streptophyta > Magnoliopsida > Poales > Poaceae > Triticum > Triticum urartu. The sequence continues at coordinate 163,101,423 of NC_053027.1, read as the reverse complement.
TGAACCTTCATCCGCTGCACTACACCTTCGTTCGGCTATTTTCGCTGAGTATGGAGATGCGGATCATTCGCGACAAGACCCCAGACATCGTGATAGTCGACCCCTTCTACATGCGTGCCAAGATCTTGGGCAGCGCTGGGGACCGGCAAGTCGCGAGTTCTTACCTCGAAGGCGTCATTCTGGCAAACCAAGATAAGGATAACTTCCTCGTGCCTTACTTTCCTGAGTAAGTCCTCCCCTCAACCGCCCCGTAACATATGAATTCTTAGATTTCGATCGTTTTTCTTTTAACATTCTGTGTTTTCTGCAGTGACACACGTTGCACGCTCATCCTCCTAAGCCCCAAATATTCCATGGCCACGTATTTCGACCCGGACCGTCAGTCGAACGCAGACTACACAAATGTCAAGAAGGTTCTTGATGATGTTCTCCCCGGCTACGTCAAATCTGGAGGCACCTTCACCAGGCCTATTCGTAAGTACGGCAAGCACGTGTTCTCCCACAATACAACGTTCTGCTGCGTCAAGCAGCCGCCTAGCGGTCAGAAGGGTGCCTACTACGCCATCCATCACATGCGGGCGATCGTACGGGACCATCATCAACTTCTGCTACCGAGTAGACTCAAAGATTGGGCCGCGAGCGTGTCGGCAATCCAGGACGCGGACATCAGACAAGAATTCTTTCGCATCCAGTCGGAGTTTGCGGAAATCATCCATCAAGATGTCCTTCGTACCGCGGGGCAGTTCTACCTCAGAAATCAACCGTCCAACAGTGACATCGACACAATCCTACAAATGCAGGCTGACAACGCCCGTTCTTTCATGACTCCCACGATAGACGGCGGCTTCATCCACGCTCCGGTCCCTTGAGTCTCACATTGTAATTAAACTTTAATGAACTTGTAGTATGTCTCTTTGGTTTCGAGAGTCGTTCAACTTAAGATGTAATCGATGCTATTAATGTCTTGCTTTTCTCTTCCAATCGTTCTGTTGCATACTTATATATTGCTTATGTATTGTCTGTGAATTGGTACTAACGTTTCGTTTGGCTACTGCATAGCGATGCCGTGGTATGTCGTGTACAAGGGTAAGGTTCCCGGAGTCTACGACGACTGGGAGGAGTGTCGGAGACAGGTTCACCGATTCAGCGGTAACAGTTACAAAGGGTACGCCACTAGGGCCGAGGCCAAATCTAGATACGCCCGCTATCTAGCGGGAGAGGGGAGGGAGCGTTGGAGGAACCAGATGAAGACGAGTTTCACCGTGATGATGCTCATCGTGATGACCGCAGCTCTCTTCTATGTGATGGTAGTTTAGATGATCGATATCGACTTGTAATGTGAAGACAAACTCGCGGTCTCGAGACTTGTAATATAATGTTCTATCTTTGTTCGGTCTTTTCAATTCGGATACTAATATGATGACCTGTATTCGGAGACTAAAATGATGAATTGTATTCAGAGACTAATCTTCTATTGTATTCGATGAATCTGTTGTTGATGTGTGCTGTCTATATTTTGTCCAATTATACATTTTGTAACCTGTGCAAAAAACAGAAAATTAAAAAATAAAAAAAAAACTAATATTCATACTAATGGCGCATCACATCAGAGTGCGCCATTAGTATGCCAAAGGATACTAATGGCGCATCATTAAAGAGTGCGCCATTAGTATGCCGAAGTTACTAATGGCGCATCTTGTTGTCGTGCGCCATTAGTATGCCAAAGCACCTGGGTATACATGGCCCCCTGGGAGGCATACTAATGGCGCACTGTTGTATATACTAATGGCGCATCCGGGGTGCGCCATTGGTATACCAGATACTAATGGCGCACCTGTGGTGCGCCATTAGTAAAATATACTAATGGCGTGCTACTAATGGCGCACCACTAATGCGCCATTAATGGCCAAATTAGGTGCGCCATTAGTAGGCCTTTTCCTAGTAGTGTCCTCTTCTCCACATTAGGCCCATAAGGCCCATTAACCCCCCGGGGGGTTTCGGTAACCCCCCGGTGCTCCGGTTTTATCCGAAACTTCCCCGGAACCCTTCCGGTGTCCAAATATAGTCATCCAATATATCAATCTTTATGTCTCGACCATTTCGAGACTCCTCGTCATGTCCGTGATCACATCCGGGACTCCGAACTAACTTCGGTACATCAAAATGCATAAACTCATAATAACTGTCATCGTAACGTTAAGCATGCGGACCCTACGGTTCGAGAACAATGTAGACATGACTGAGACACATCTCCGGTCAATAACCAATAGAGGGACCTGGATGCCCATATTGGCTCCTACATATTCTACGAAGATCTTTATCGGTCAGACCGCATAACAACATATGTTGTTCCCTTTGTCATCGGTATGTTACTTGCCCGAGATTCGATCATCGGTATCCAATACCTAGTTCAATCTCGTTACCGGCAAGTCTCTTTACTCGTTCCGTAATACATCATCTCACAACTAACTTATTAGTTGTAATGCTTGCAAGGCTTATGTGATGTGCATTACCGAGAGGGCCCAGAGATACCTCTCCGACAATCGGAGTGACAAAACCTAATCTCGAAATATGCCAACCCAACATGTACCTTTGGAGACACCTGTAGTACTCCTTTATAATCACCCAGTTACGTTGTGATGTTTGGTAGCACCCAAAGTGTTCCTCCGGTAAACGGGAGTTGCATAATCTCATAGTTATAGGAACATGTATAAGTCATGAAGAAAGCAATAGCATCATACTAAACGATTGGGTGCTAAGCTAATGGAATGGGTCATGTCAATCAGATCATTCACTTAATGATGTGATCCCGTTAATCAAATAACAACTCCTTGTTTATGGTTAGGAAACATAACCATCTTTGATTAATGAGCTAGTCAAGTAGAGGCATACTAGTGACACTTTGTTTGTCTATGTATTCACACATGTATTATGTTTCCGATTAATACAATTCTAGCATGAATAATAAACATTTATCATGATATAAGGAAATAAATAATAACTTTATTATTGCCTCTAGGGCATATTTCCTTCAGGTGCGTCACCTAGCGGTGCTTCTAGGACATAATCTTTCTTGGCAGCTATGAGGATGATCCTCAGGTTCCGGACCCAGTCCGTATAGTTGCTGCCATCATCTTTCAGCTTGGTTTTCTCTAGGAACGTGTTGAAGTTGAGGGCAACATTAGCGTGGGCCATTTGATCTACAAGACATATTGTAAAGATTTTAGACTAAGTTCATGATAATTAAGTTCATCTAATCAAATTATTCAATGAACTCCCACTCAGATAGACATCCCTCTATGTAACGCCCCAGATATAACTTGCCCAATTTGTACTCCAACTCTTGCCATTTCCGGCGTTGAGTTATATTTATTTCTCGGGTTCGGGTCTTTGTCTCCATGTGTGTTGTTTTCGTTGTCATGCATCTCATATCATGTCATCATGTGCATTGCATTTGCATACATGTTCGTCTCATGCATTCGAGCATTTTCCCCGTTGTCCGTTTTGCATTCCGGCGCTTCATTCCCTCCGGTGGTCATTTCTAGCTTTCTTTCATGTGTGGGGATTAAACATTTCCGAATTGGACCGAGACTTGCCAAGCGGCCTTGGTTTACTACCGGTAGACCGCCTGTCAAGTTTCGTATCATTTGGACTTCGTTTGATACTCCAACGGTTAACCGAGGGACCGAAAAGGCCTCGTGTGTGTTGCAGCCCAACACCCCTCCATTTGGCCCAAAACCCACCAAACTCTGCTCCATGTCCTAGAGCGTTCGATCACGATCGCGTGGCCGAAAACCGCACCTCATTTGGACTCTCCTAGCTCCACTTATGCCTATAAATAGACCCCCCGAAATTCGGATCTCTCCCCCTCTCCGAAACCCTAGATCCATTCCCCACGCCGCCGCCGGACAAAATTTGCCGGGCCGGACGTGTCTGACCCGACCTCCGCCGCCGCCCGCAGCCAGTGGCGAGCCGCCACGTGGCCGCCGCGTCCCTCACCCGCCGTCGGCCCGGGAGGCCCAGGAGGGGCCCCCGCGAGCCCATCCACGCGCCAAGCCCTTCGCTGCCATCCCCGCCGCCTCTTCCAACTCCGGCGGCCGGAGCCGCCATCGCCGCCGCCGCCCGGCTCCCGACGCCGCCCTTCGCCGCCTTCGTCGCTGGGCCGCCGCCGTCGCCGCCCCAAGCCGCCGCGGAGCTCGCCGGCGTCGCCCGGCCCGCAGCCGGCCCCGGCTCCGGCCACCGCGGCCCCCGGCGCCGCCGCCCCGGCCACCGGACGTCGCCCCCGCCGGCCGCCGTCCTCGTCTTCGCCGGAGTCGCCTCGGGAGGCGCGCCCCGACCCTGTTGCTACAGTGATCCGAAACCCTAGATCCAGATCTGGGTAGTTTTTTTTTCACTAAGCCCTTAGAATTTTTACTCCATATGCCCATGTTCGCGGCTCCGTAACTTTGCATCCGTAGCTCCGATTCATGCATATAGCATATCAAAATGTTTGTCTCGACGAGTACATCATTTCACTCCATTGCATCATTTTCATTTGAGCTCATCTTGATGCCCGAAATGCTGTTAGAAGGAGGCTTCGTGAGTTAATTGTCAGATCTGCTAGTTCATCTTAGACTTTTGTCATTTTTGCCATGATTATTGTGTGCATGCTATGCCTGTGAGTCCTTCATATGTTTTGTTAAGGATTTTGTCTTCTTTCCAGAGGTGAAACCCATGCATTTTTAGGATGTGTGTGGTCACTTGTGCAAGCTTGCAAAGTGAGACACCCGGTAAATCTGTTTTCAGGGACTTGGTAGTTTTCACTAAGTCTGGGATTGTTTAGTTCATGATGCCTTATCTTCTTGTTGTTTCCTAGTGATCCGTGCCTCTTTTGAGGATGATCAGTAAAGGAGTTTTGTTAATCTTGTTATTATCTATCCATCCATGTCTTTGCTTGAAATTATGGAGCACCCTAGCTTGAGTCAATCGAGCTCTACTTTTGCTTCGTGGTGAATCTGGGAAGATCGTCAACTTGTTTGCGATTTTGCCGATGCTATTGTAGTTGATCCGTGCATGCTATGCCATTGTTCTTGCCATGTCTAGCTTGCATTTTATGCCTTCTTAATGGATGTATGCTTGCCTTGCCGTGACTTGCAACGTAGTGAGTGCACCGAGCTCGTTTACATGCCTTCGTGAGTTAAATTTCAGCATGTCCCAGTTTTCACTAAGTCTGAAAACTGATTGTGTTTTTGCTATGTTCGTGTGCTTGTTAGTATATTTTGTGGACCCTTTTGGCCCCAGGTCACTTTGGGTATTTTGTTAAGCTTGTTAAGAAGCTCCATGCCATGTCTTTCTTTGTCATAATCAGGTCCTGTAGCATGTTGTTTTGTTGCTCCAAAGAGGGCTTCATGATCTGAAATTTCAGACAAGTGTTAATTTCACTAAGTCTGAAATCTGTTTTGCATTTGCGTTTTGGCCATGCTTGTTTGAACCTCATAATGGATGAATTGGCCGTAGCTCAGTGCTAGACTTTTGTTAAGCATCTTGTGTGCATCCCTGCCATGTATTTTGTTGTCATGTTTGGTGGCTGTAGCATGTTCATTTCGTTGCATTTAGATGCCTACTTGCTGTAAATCACAGACCGGAGTCATTTTTGAAACGCTTGCCATTTCCAAACCGTAACTCCGATTCCAATGATCTTTATATCGTTTTCAAGCGATTTCATCCCCTCTTTCCAGTGGCACACTTGGTTTTCCAAGTTGAGGCCAGGTTCATGCATTTCCTGTCATATCTTGCATTTTGCATCCCGCATCGCATCCCGCATAGCATATCATCGTTTCATCATGTTGCTTGTTCTTGCACGTGGTTGATTGTATCCTTGTTGCTTGTTTGTCTTGTTTGGGTAGAGCCGGGAGACGAGTTCGCTAACGAGGAGCCCGTTGAGTTTGCTTTTGAGGATCCAGTCAACTCTGACAGCTTTGCAGGCAAGATGATCATACCCTCGAAATCACTACTATCTTTGCTATGATAGTTTGCTCGCTCTTTGCTATGCCAATGCTACGATGTCTACCATTTGCTTGTCAGCCTCCCAAATTGCCATGTCAAACCTCTAACCCACCTTGTCCTAGCAAACTGTTGATTGGCTATGTTACCGCTTTGCTCAGCCCCTCTTATAGCGTTGCTAGTTGCAGGTGAAGATTGGAGGCCGTTCCTTGTTGGAACATCTTTTATTTACTTGTTGGGATATCATTATGCTGCCGTGTTATCTAAATGCATCTATATACTTAGTAAAGGGTGGAAGGCTCGGCCTCTCTCCTAGTGTTTTGTTCCACTCTTGCCGCCCTAGTTTCCGTCATATCGGTGTTATGTTCCCGGATTTTGCGTTCCTTATGCGGTTGGGTTATAATGGGAACCCCTTGATAGTTCGCCTTGATTAAAGCTTTTCCAGCAATGCCCAACATTGGTCTTACCATTTGCCACCTAGCCCTTTTCTTTCCCTTGGGTTCTGCAGACTCAAGGGTCATCTTATTTTAACCCCCCCCCCCGGGCCAGTGCTCCTCTGAGTGTTGGTCCAAACTAGAGCCCCTTGCAGCGCCACCTCGGGGAAACTCGAGGGCTGGTTTTAGTTGTACGGATTGCTTATCTAAGTGTGCCCTGAGAAAGAGATATGTGCAGCTCCTATCGGGATTTGTCGGCACATTCGGGCGGTGTTGCTAGTCTTGTTTTAACCTGTCGAAGTGTCTTGAGTTACCAAGATACCGAGTCTGATCGGAACGTCTTGGGAGGAGGTCTATTCCTTCGTTGACCGTGAGAGCTTGTCATGGGCTAAGTTGGGACTCCCCTGCAGGGATTGAACTTTCGAAAGCCGTGCCCGCGGTTATGGGCAGATGGGAATTTGTTAATGTCCGGTTGTAGATAACTTGAACCTTAATTAATTAAATGAATCAACTGAGTGTGTTACCGTGATGGCCTCTTCTCGGCGGAGTCCGGGAAGTGGACACGGTGTTGGAGTAATGTTTGCGCAGGTTGCTCTCTAGTTTCTCGCTCGTGCTTTGCCTCCTCTTCTCGCTCTCTTTTGCGAATAAGATAGCCACCATATATGCTAGTCGCTTGCTGCAGCTCCACATATATTTGCCTTACCCTTCCTATAAGCTTAAATAGTCTTGATCGCGAGGGTGCGAGATTACTGAGTCCCTGTGGCTCACAGATACTATAACTCCAGATGCAGGTCCAGGTGATTCCGCTCCAGGTGACGAGTACGAGCTCAAGTGGGAGTTCGACGAAGACTCTCAGCGTTACTACGTGTCTTTTCCTGATGATCAGTAGTGGTGCCTAGTTGGGGTTTGATTCGGGGCCTTGTCGCATGTTGGGTTCTTTTCTATTTTGGCGCTGTAGTCGGGCCATGAGTGTTTGAATGATGGATGTTATTTATGTATTTTGATGTGACGTGGCCAGTGTAAGCCAACTATGTATTCTCCCCTTTATTATTCATATTACATGGGATGTTGTGAAGATTGCCTAACTTGCGACATATGCCTTCAATGCGATTATGTATCTAAGTCGTGCCTCGACACGTGGGAGCTATAGTCGCATCGAGGGTGTTACACTCTAGTCATCTAAGTGAAACATGATCCGAGTCAACTAGGTCGTGTCCGATCATCACGTGAGACGGACTAGTCAACATCGGTGAACATCTTCATGTTGATCGTATCTTCTATACGACTCATGCTCGACCTTTTGGTCTTCCGTGTTCCGAGGCCATGTCTGTACATGCTAGGCTCGTCAAGTCAACCTAAGTGTATTGCGTGTGTAAATCTGGCTTACACCCGTTGTATTCGAATGTTAGAATCTATCACACCCGATCATCACGTGGTGCTTCGAAACAACGAACCTTCGCAAAGGTGCACAGTTAGGGGGAACACTTTCTTGAAATTATTATGAGGGATAATCTTATTTAAGCTACCGTCGTTCTAAGCAAATAAGATGTAAAACATGATAAACATCACATGCAATCAAATAATGACATGATATGGCCAATATCACTTTGCTCCTTATGATCTCCATCTTTGGGGCGCCATGATCATCGTCGTCACCGGCATGACACCATGATCTCCATCATCATGATATCCATCATCGTGTCTTCATGAAGTTGTCTCGTCAACTATTACTTCTACTACTATGGCTAACGGTTAGCGATAAAGTAAAGTAATTACATGACGTATAAGTATTGACACGCAGGTCATAAATAAATTAAGACAACTCCTATGGCTCCTGCTGGTTGTCATACTCATCGACATGCAAGTCGTGATTCCTATTACAAGAACATGATCGATCTCATACATCACATATATCATTCATCACATCCTTTTGGCCATATCACATCACACGGCACATGCTGCAAAAACAAGTTAGACGTCCTCTAATTGTTGTTGCAAAAATTTTACGTGGCTGCTATAGGTTTCTTAGCAAGAACGTTTCTTACCTACGCTAAAACCACAACGTGATATGCCAATTTCTATTTACCCTTCATAAGGACCCTTTTCATCGAATCCGATCCGACTAAAGTGGGAGAGACAGACACCCGCTAGCCACCTTATGCAACTAGTGCATGTCAGTCGGTGGAACCTGTCTCATGTAAGCGTACGTGTAAGGTCGGTCCGGGCCGCTTCATCCCACGATGCCGCCGAATCAAGATAAGACTAGTAACGGCAAGTAAATTGACAATATCGACGCCCACAACTACTTTGTGTTCTACTCGTGCATAGAAACTACGCATAGACCTAGCTCATGATGCCACTGTTGGGTAACGTAGCAGAATTTAAAATTTTCTACGCATCACCAAGATCAATCTATGGAGTCTTCTAGCAACGAGAGGAAAGGAGTGCATCTACATACCCTTGTAGATCGCGAGCGGAAGCGTTCAAGAGAACGGGGTTGATGGAGTCGTACTCGTCGTGATCCAAATCACCGATGACCGAGCGCCGAACGGACGGCACCTCCGCGTTCAACACACATACAGTTGGGGAAGACGTCTCCTCCTTCTTGATCCAGCAAGGGGGAAGGACAGGTTGATGGAGATCCAGCAGCACGACGGCGTGGTGGTGGAGGCAGCGGGATCTCGGTAGGGCTTCGCCAAGCTCTAACGAGAGGGAGAGGTATTACGGGGGAAGAGGGAGGCGCCAGGGGCTTGGGGTGCGCAGCCCTCCCTCCCCCCTCTTTATATAGGGGTCCAGGGGGGCGCCGGCCCCTCTAGATCCCATCTAGATGGGGGGCGGCGGCCAAGGCGGGTGGCTAGCCCCCCAAGCCAAGTGGGGCGCCCCCCACCCCTAGGGTTTCCAACCCTAGGCGCAGGGGGAGGCCCAAGGGGGGCGCACCAGCCCATCAGGGGCTGGTTCCCCTCCCACTTCAGCCCATGGGGCCCTCCGGGATAGGTGGCCCCACCCGGTGGACCCCCGGGACCCTTCCGGTGGTCCCGGTACAATACCGGTGACCCCCGAAACTTTCTCGGTGGCCGAAACTGGACTTCCTATATACAATTCTTCACCTCCGGACCATTCTGGAACTCCTCGTGACGTCCGGGATCTCATCCGGGACTCCGAACAACTTTCGGGTTACCGCATACTAATATCTCGACAACCCTAGCGTCACCGAACCTTAAGTGTGTAGACCCTACAGGTTCGGGAGACACGCAGACATGACCGAGACGACTCTCCGATCAATAACCAACGGCAGGATCTGGATACCCATGTTGGCTCCCACATGCTCCTCGATGATCTCATCGGATGAACCACGATGTCGAGGATTCAATCAATCCCGTATACAATTCCCTTTGTCAATCGGTACATTACTCGCCCGAGACTCGATCGTCGGTATCCGAATACCTCGCTCAATCTCGTTACCGGCAAGTCACTTTACTCGTACCGTAATGCATGATCCCATGATCAACCACTTGGTCACATTGAGCTCATTATGATGATGCATTACCGAGTGGGCCCAGAGATACCTCTCCGTCATACGGAGTGACAAATCCCAGTCTCGATTCGTGCCAACCCAACAGACACTTTCGAAGATACCCGTAGTGCACCTTTATAGTCACCCAGTTACGTTGTGACGTTTGGCACACCCAAAGCACTCCTACGGTATCCGGGAGTTGCACAATCTCATGGTCTAAGGAAATGATACTTGACATTCGGAAAAGCTCTAGCAAACGAACTACACAATCTTGTGCTATGCTTAGGATTGGGTCTTGTCCATCACATCATTCTCCTAATGATGTGATCCCGTTATCAATGACATCTATGTCCATAGTCAGGAAACCATGACTATCTTTTGATCAACGAGCTAGTCAACTAGAGGCTCACTAGGGACGTGTTGTGGTCTATGTATTTACACATGTATTATGATTTCCGGATAACACAATTATAGCATGAACAATAGACAATTATCATGAACAAGGAAATATAATAATAACCATTTTATTATTGCCTCTAGGGCATATTTCCAACAGTGTTTGGGGCCGGCGCATGACACAATAAGCACACCCACGATGACACATACAGAGAGGTCATCTAGCGGTTCCAATGGTGATCCCCGTGGCTCCAATGGCGGTCCCAGCAGCCGACGACGACAACGGCGGGGAGTTCACCATGCATCACGTAGTGGACACCCATGTGAGGGGGAAGGACCTCTCCGTGGTGTACACAAACGATCCGGTCTCGGTGGAGAGCTCCATCCAAACTATGGAGCAGTTCCTTGCCGAGGACAAATACCAAGTGATCGGCTTCGACCTCGAGTGCACCATCGGTCGTGCCATGCACATTTGCGAGGGACCTAGCATTGACCATTGGGCGGCAACAGTCGGTCATCCAGGTGCCCTATAATGGATGCAAAGAGAGATCCTACAATAGCAAGGACCAGCTTCCCTACCAATAGCTCATCTAACAGAACTCCCAAGTTAACTATGTTGAGGCTTGAGTAGTCATCAGATGGGTGACCGAATGGGAAGTGGTCTCGATGTAAAATTCACTGATGTGATGGGTCATTGTAAACATTTAATTGCGTTGAATGTATATAGTGCTCCATCATATTAGTTGAATTAACCTCGAGGTCCTTGTTTTGTAATTTTTGACATTTTTTGTTTTTTGTACACATGTTGATTGGCTTGAAGAAGGTCTATCTCGTTACTTTTTGATATTTTTTGTTTTTTGAACACATGTTGATTGGCTTGAATGAAGGTATATCTCGTTACTTTACGACATGTTTCCAAAACATGGACCTCGAGGTTAATTCAACTAGTAGGACGGAGCATTATATACATTCAACGCAATTAAATGTTTTCCAAAAAAAGTGATATGATTTCTATGAAACTTATAAGTCATGTATGTCAAATTAACCTATGTGTACTTGTTCTCGAATTAACCTCCGGGCCTTTTTGCCGCGTATCACACACATCTTGTTAAGTTGAACCGTTTATGTTCTCTTCCCTAATCGAAAATAGTTCATTCGACTGAACTGTATGCTGTATATCACACACACCTTGATATGGCTGACCATTTTGTTGCTTTCCCTAATAGCAAACAGTTCATCGGAGCGAACGGTATGCCGTATATCGCACACACATTGATATGGCTGCCCGTTTCTATTGTTCTATCTAATCACAAACAGTTCGTCTGGATCAACCGTATGCCCTGCTTCGCACACACAACTAAAATCTGAACCGTGTTTGATGCATCCGTCATCGCGAACGTTTTGCACCTTTTTCATATTTTTTTACACCACTGTTTGCTATTATTGCATTGCACACAGTTTCGTCGAAGGGTCTATGATCATAGTGTCGCGTTAGCAGCATCCTGCAGTAGTGGGAGTTCATGTATTCATCGTGTGTTAATGCTTTATCCTGGTTCTCTATTAAAATGAGGCCTTAATATCCCTTAGTTTCCAATAGGACCCCATTGCCATGGGAGGGTAGGACAAAAGATGTCATGCAAGTTCTTTCCATAAGCACGTATGACTATTTACGGAATAAATGCCTACATTATATTTATGAAGTGGAGCTAGTGTCGTATCGCCCTAGGTTATGACTGTCACATGATGAATACCATCCAACAAATCATCGATCCAATGCCTACGAATTTCTCTTATATTGTTCTTGCTAAGTTACTACTGCTGCTGTCACTACTGTTACTGCTATCACGGTTACCGTTACTATTGCTACTGCTACTATTATCAAAACTAGCATACTACTTTACTACTGATCACTTTGTTGCAGATAATTAATCTCCAGGTGTGGTTGAATTGACAACTCAGCTGCTAATACTTACAATTTTTTTTGGCTCCCCTTGTGTCGAATCTATAAATTTGGGTTGAATGCTCTACCCTCGAAAATTGTTGTGATCCCCTATCCTTGTGGATTATCATCCCACAATCGACTACATCTTCTTCATCATCACCAATCTGTGGCCACACAACCACCATTAGTATTTTCAGCAAGGAAAACTCCGTCACGGTTTACCTTCAAAGTTCCTCTTTCAGGTCATTGTCATTTCCTTTGTTTTTATTTCGGTTCTTATTTCATCTCCTTTTTTGAAAAACTTATAGTATTCCCCAGCTTGCTTGGAGACAATATAAGAAAGCTCTTCTACATTTCTACTTTCACCATCCTCCCTGGTTTTGTTTCTTTCAGACCACAATTGATGTAATATAGTCATTACCTTGATTTTTATTCTTCATTATAAGTGATGGCAACTCATATGGAGATAAGCACTGAAGTTTCATATCGCTAACAAAAATCAAAGCGTTATTTTCTCTATTCAAGCTCCTACGGGAAATATGTACAAAACTCTTAAGGAAGTGTTTTAGATATTTATTTATCAATTGGCAAGTAGAGGTTCTCAATTTTCTCAAGCACACATAGTGTCAGTTCAACTATCTTCTCATTCTCGCACATTGTCTATTTGAAAGATTGATCTCAAGCGGTAAATCTTTATCCTACCCAGTTTTGGGATGTTTGTAAAATATCGGCCCATAAGAGATTAAACATACGCAAAAACGCAGGTTATATGAGAGGAGTACAGGAAGTCCAAATTCTACAGAGAACTGTAGTTCACACTTGTCAAGTATGCAAACACATAACATCAGATCCAAACACAGGTACAAAACAAAATATTAAAAACGAGGATTGTATGCACAACGAAAGAAATCAGTGAGCACATGTAGCTCGATATTGCTACCTGGTTTGTTTGTGCTGTGTGGACTGCAGTTAAGTCGGCTCTTCTCCTTGTTGCAATTCTCCATCAACTGATCTACGCCGCATGCACTAAACACGAGAAGTCACTCGCAACATCATAAAGCATGAATCATACTCCCAAGTTAGCCAAGTTTTCTACAGTGGTATGGCCTTAAGGTAAGACCAAAATAGAACAAAGAAAATATGGATCCTACTAAAAACATGTATTTGTGATGACATGAAGTAAATATAAAATTATTGAGACAAAGTAGCAATGAGATCCTTGATCATATTAACAAGGAATAAAACGAACAAGGTCACAAATGAGGCTACAAAATTAAAAAAATTACATTAATCATAATACTTGATTCTTGAAAGCAAAAAATGAGAAGGGAAGCAATAACTTGCTCCACGTACTACGTTTACCCCCGAAGTGGTGAAGAAATGGGCATTCCTCCAATTTGACTTTGAGGAGTTTCTGTAATATACATTGGAGCAGCATCTGCATAGCCTTCAAATCAACTTAGACATGATCCTAAAAACAAAAATGTGGTGTGAACTATGGCATAAAAGGAAATCAGGCAACCTCCTATTCCAATAGTAACCAAAGAGAAAGCCTAATCAGACACACAATTTATACTTTCACATCAAATATAGCGGTGAACCACCAGTAACATCCCCTCTCATTAAAATGGAAGATGGGTATTTTTAGTACACATGGAAGGATATGTATCAGAAATAGCATACCAAGAGAGTGTTCTCACATGAGTAAACATTCCAAGGGGCTTGGTAAATCAAAGGAATATCAATTTATTTCAGGTATGAATTAATAAGATTTGATGCCAAAATAGACTTAACGGGCAGTACATAATCTTATGGATTGAACGCATTGCAGAAAGCTATTAAAAATAGCAACAATATGATAGAGCTGACCTTGACGAAATCCCAGCCCCTCCAATACTTTGATCACCTCCTAGTTTACATCCTAAATCTTTACAGTACATTCAATCTCCACAGCCTGTCCCGGCTCCAGGTGGAACTGCCTGTAATTTTTTCTTGTTGAGTACCTTGCGATCTCTCCATCTCTTTCTCCTATTCATCTCCAGTAGCGAACGATGTGAAATCATAGGAGGAATGGTCGGCGACGGCGGCTACCGACCGACGACGCATGGAGTAGTGGGACCAGGAGCAGCCTGGGAGTGTAGCTATCGTGCCGGCCGTGACTTCGCCACGAACCTGTCGGAGGGCCGTGGGAGCGGCCTGAGAGTTTCGTCAGCATGACGGCGTGGTGACGATGTTGATGAAGCTACCACAGCAGGGCTTCGCCTAAACACCGCTACAGTATGACCAAGGTGGATTATGGTGGAGGGAGACACCGCACACGGCTGGGAGAGATCTTTGTGATCAACTTGTGTGTCTAGAGGTGCCCCCTGCCCCTGTATATAAAGGAGCAAGGGGGAGGCCGGCCGGCCCTTCTTGGCGCGCTTAGGAGGAGGAATCCTCCTCCTAGTAGGAGTAGGATTCCTCCCTTTCCTACTCCTACTAGGAGGGGGAAAGGCAGAAAGAGAAAGAGAAGGAAAAGGGGGGGGGCTTCTCCTAGTCCAATTCGGACAGGGGGAAGGGGGCGCGCTGCCTGCCCTAGGCCGGCCCCTCTCTCTTTCCCTTATGGCCCAACAGGGCCCATTAGCCCCCGGGGGGTTCTGGTAACCCCTCCGGTACTTCGGTAAAATCTCGATTACATCCGGAACTATTCCGATGTCCAAATGTAGCAATATATCAATCTTTATGTCTCGACCATTTCGAGACTCCTCGTCATGTCCGTGATCACATCCGGGACTCCGAACTACCTTCGGTACATCAAAACATATAAACTCATAAAACCGATCGTCACAGAACTTTAAGCGTGCGGACCCTACAGGTTCGAGAACTATATAGACATGACCGAGACGCGTCTCCAGTCAATAACCAATAGCGGAACCTGGATGCTCATATTGGTTCCTACATATTCTACGAAGATCTTTATTGGTCAAACCGCACAACATTATACGTTGTTCTCTTTGTCAACAGTATGTTACTTGTCCGAGATTCGCTCGTCGATATCTCAATACCTAGTTTAATCTCGTTACCGTCAAGTCTCTTTACTCGTTCCATAATACATCATCCCGTAACTAACTCATTAGTTATCATGCTTGCAAGGCTTATAGTGATGTGTATTACCGAGAGGGCCCAGAGATACCTCTCCGACAATCGGAGTGACAAATCCTAATCTTGATCTATGCCAACTCAACAAGTACCATTGGAGACACCCGTAGAGCACTTTTATAATCACCCAGTTACATTGTGACGTTTGGTAGCACATAGTGTTCCTCCTGTATTCGGGAGTTGCATAATCTCATAGTCATAAGAACATGTATAAGTCATGAAGAAAGCAATAGCAGTAAACAAATGATCAAGTGCTAAGCTAACGGAATGGGTCAAGTCAATCACACCATTCTCCTAATGATGTGATCACATTGATCAAATAATAACTCATGTATATGGTTAGGAAACTTAACCATCTTTGATCAATGAGCTAGTCAAGTAGAGGCATACTAGTGACACTATGTTTGTCTATGTATTCACACATGTATTATGTTTTTGGTTAATACAATTCTAGTATGAATAATAAACATTTATCATGAAATAAGGAAATAAATAATAACTTTAGTATTGCCTCTAGGGCATATTTCCTTCAGGAGGAGATGTAAACGGTGAGCGCTACGCTGGGGCTAGGCACCAACGAGCAGTCTGGATCTGAGAGCGGGGGCGCGAAGAGGAGATGAGCAGTGGCGGCGCTCGACGATGGCCTAGGGTGCCTAGAACAGCGTGATGGCGGCGACTGCTGGTAAGTTGAGGATCGAGGGAGAGGGAGGCCAGAGGCGGCGGCAGCCATCTAGGGCTACGCCATGATGGGACGGGGGGGGGGGCGCTGATAGGAGAGATGAGAGAGAGACGTTCGACGGCATGGGGAGAAAGCTAAACGGACGTAGAAAACAATTTATAGGACCGGAAAAAACGAGACGGGAGGAGAGCGGGCGGACGAAGGATGAGGCAGAACATGGTTCTGTTGGCAGAAAAAGCAACACTATGTGTTTTTTAGATAGTAGAGATATATTAGGATTTCCTACGTACTCGGTTATGCGAGAAATAGCATTCGCCGCCTCCAAGCGTGGCATAGACGCACCCATTTTCACGGCCATGTGTGCCTATTCCTTCTCCCAACCCAACCCCCTTTTCTCCCTGTTCTAGAAAAAAAAAACTCTCTCCCCGTCTTCTCGACTCAAGTCGCAAAGCCTTCCCCTCCCCTGGATTCATCGACCCCACGCGCGCGCCTCCCAACCTTATACGCCAGATCGGCTCCCACCACCGCACGCGCAGAATCCGTTTGGGGTTTCGACGCCGGCGCGGCAGCGAGCAGCCGGTCCCAGGGCGTCCGTCCCCCTGCTCCCCCTCGGGCACCAGCAAGGTAATTAAGCCTCCCATCTCGTTCCCGATCAACGCCGGCGAGGGCGGTGGGTTCGCGTCGCACCACTGCCTGCCCTAGTCCGGATTCCTCTACTCTCCGGCTTCAGTTGATTCCGCCGGATAAATTTTCTTTCTCCTCGTACTGTCCTGTAGGCGGTTGTGGTAGGGAGTAGAGATCTCGTGCCAGCGCCGCCGACGCCCCTTGAGGATGGTTGCGCCGATGGCTTAGGTCAGGTCAAATTCGATGGCACTTGCTGCTGCGAGTTCCTTCGATTTTGGTGCTGTGAAGCTGCGGGTTGGAATCAGTAGGGGGAAACGTCAGCAAGATAACAACAGATACAGGTTATCCTGCAACATCCTTGCAGTTGCTCCCACCTTTGCTGGCTGAGCATCCTATTGGGTAATGGCAAAGGGTAAAAACCAACAACTAACACCTGCTCCTCTTGGACGGGTTGATACTGTGTGAGCGTGTGGCTTCACTTCAGACGAGCATTCCTTGATTAGTACTAGTATTTTTTTTTCGAGATAATGTAATGCTGATGATTCCATCGAATAGCCTTCTTTGTCTTTCTCAATTTATATTGCTGCTTTGGTAGATTGGTTCACTTGAGTTGTGTTTGTCAGGCGAGTCTTGTTTCGACATAATGCAAGACCCTAGAGGTATGGGACGAGAGGATTTCTCGGCCTCGAAGTCACAGAAGAGGAAGGTTGTGTACCGGCCTTTGCCTTCAGTCCAGATAAAAACTGAACCTGAACTGCTGCGGAGAGACATTCCACATTCGTTGGCCAATACACAGAAGCCACCTAAGAGAAGCTTCAGGAGTGAGCCCCGCCCTCCCACGCCGCAGTCTGACAGAGGAACTCCGGACTCTCTACCAGATTCTGGTCCTGCGGATGAATATCGGGCGCTACGGAGGAAGTACATGATGCTGGAGGAAGAGAACTACACGCTGGATGCACAATTAGGCATGGCAGAAGAGGAAGCCAAAACTCTCGAGGATGAGAAGTTTGCATTGCTGGATCAGCTTGTTGTCTTGGAAGGTCTTGTGGAGCCTTCACAGCTGCAGCCACAGCGAAGGCTATAAGCAAGCCATCTATGTGTGACCCTTCGCTTTTTCTAGTGTAATCCTGCATCTAGTATTGTTAAGTGTGATTACCCTCAAGATGTAGCCATTGTAGTGGAAAGAAAAAAAAACCTATGACATCAGGTTTAAGAACTATGGAATTGTTGACTTGAAATTCATGAATGATGCGACTGATCTAGATAATTTATCTATGTTTACTCCCTTCATCCTGTGATATAAGATGTTATTACAATCAATATGTGAGTATATCGGTTGTAATAACATCCTATATTGTGAGACTGAGGGAGTAGTATATTGTTGACTTGTTCATGTCATTCAATCTTGTAATTTCATAAACCAAGACTATTCATATGAAAATCCCTGTTCATATGTGATGCTACTGCACTACTAAGAGATTTTCATATGAACAAGAATTTTTTACACCTTGGTTTACGCTTAACTGAATAGTAGTGTGTCGTCAATGAAAAAACAAGTTTTACGTGATCGACAAATGCTAAATTTTTGGCGTTTAAATTTTTCTTTTTTACAGATCAAAATGTTTGGACTTTCCACCTAAGCATTTGAAGATAACATTTAGGAGTATATCATGTCTACAAAAAGTCATTCTTTTTTTTTACATTTGCAAAAATATTTGGTGCGCAAGAGCAAATGTTCCAGAGAGCCAAATTGGGTATCCAGGTAACACCCTACTTCTTGTGTTTGGCGGATTGTATTGTTGGTATTCCGTCATTTCTGATGGCAGATGAGTTAAAAACAGGTTAGTCTTTGAGACAAGCCCCCCCTGATGGGTCGGTTTACAAGCGGATCTCCTAGTCGAGGGATCCCTGCCCGCCTTATATGTTTATGTCTTGTACTCCAAGGCAACGATGCACCGTTAACAGTACTTGGGTGCTATGTCATCATCAGTACCAAACGGGTCCTTCACGATTTGGATGTAGCTTGTCAAGTGATTTAGCCCCCTCCCATGGGCAAGTTACCCAAGTTGTATCCGCCTGAGCGCGCGCCATTGTTGCTTGTAGGAAGATTGTGAGGGGCTCATAAAACTCATGTGGAAATAAAATTGATAAGCCGAGTAGTATTCACTCGTAGAGCAGAAATACCATGGCAGATGAGTTAAAAACAGGTTAGTCATGGCATTATCCAGTCATTTCTGATGGATGGAAACCAGCTATCGACTCATCAGGGGGGGCTTCCTGTTATCCTTCTAGGGAGGTGTTGGGCCCCGAAGAGTAAGGGCTTGCAGTAAGCAGCAAATTTCCCTCATTAAAGAACCAAGGTTATCAATCTATGGGGTGCTCAATTTACAACTCAACGATTAATACTTGCACACAGTTAAGAACTTATTCTTGGTCCCCAACTTGTCACCGAGGTCTTGCTAGCTTTGCTAGTTACAAGGATAAGCGTATTGTATGCTTGGAATTGATTTATAGAACAAAAGGTAAAAATGGTTTAACCTGTAAGGAAAAATAGCAAAAGGCATCGAGGTTGTGATTACGAGGAATTACAGGGATCCATAACTTCACTAGTGGCAAGCTCCGAGGTTGTGATAGATGTTTGCGAGGCAATGGAAATTTGTCATCTGAGATTGTCCAAGGACAAGCTCCGAGTGTGGAGTTGGGGTAGTAAACCACATGACCTTAAAGGGCACAATTAAATAAAAATGTGGAGTGCACGAGATAAATACATTTGGTACAGATTAAGACATGGACATGGTTTGCACTTGCACGATTCTATAGTCTCTTGTACGTTGTCTCGAAATGCCATGTAGATGAATATTGCGTGTTATAACTAAGGATGCAAGCATGCCATGTAGATGAATATTGCGTGTTATAACTAAGGATGCAAGCGGAGTCCCGCTTATCCCCTTAAACCAGATAATTAGTTCACCTCTGACTGAGAGATAAAACATATTCTATATCTTAATAGTTAGCGCTCATTAAACTATTTTTCTCAACATGCAAGCATAGCCTCACCATGTAACATACATGTGGAAAATAATTGATCCATCCTCAATATATAATTGATTGATCTCAATTGTGTGTTGCTCGTCCGGTCTTATCAATTGATTGCCAACACTTTGAGCTTTGATTACCATTCGGATCCCCTCTTGAAAAATATGTTTGCTCTGAGGATGCGGATTTTTAACATTCGCCAGAAAATCATTGAAATGAACACTTATCAGTTTCTGTAAAGAAAAATATTAACCCATACAATTATTCTGTAGAATAGTGTTTCTGGATATATTATATATTTTTCGGGGATAATACTGTTTCTGGATGCATGAAGAAGAATCATACTCCCTCAATTCTAAAACATAGTGCGCCCGCGCTTTTCGGGGTTCAACTTTGACCATAAATTTAACCAACGAGACCAACTACGATGGGAGAAAAAATTATATAACTGAAAAATTCTTTCGAATACAAATTCACTGATATAATTTTTGCTCCCGCCGCAATCGGTCTTGATAGTTAAATTTACGGTCAAAGTTAAAGCATAGGGATAGAGGAAGCACTACATTATGGAATGGAGGGAGTACCATACATCAGGTGGGCCGTAGATCTGGGCCCGTACTTTTCAAGCCCAAAACCGACAAGAGCCCAGCCATTGTATGTATATAACCCAACCCTGCGCCCGCTCCTCAACGCAACGGTCCAATCGACGAGTTTGAAACCTACCCTCTGCCAACGGTCGGCTTCGGAGCGGTACGCATGGCGGCGGCGGCGGCGAGAAACCTGGCGGCGCTAGACGCGGAGACTCTGGCGCTGCTGGGGGCAGGGCCCGATATGGCGCCGGTGGCCGTGTGCGGCGAGTGGGAGACCTTCAAGGAGAACGTGCGGCCGCTGAAACGCGGGCGGAACGTCGGCCTCCTCAACCAAGCCCTCAAGGCGCACACCGACCCCGCCCAGCGCGCCGCGCTCCTGGCCGAACGCGGGTACGGAAAACCCTCGGCTCTTACTTAGCAAGGCCTTCCTTGCTTCTTCGGTTCTGGTTCTTTCTGGTCTGGGGACGAGTGCCTGATATTCTTGCTTGTTCGGTGTTTGATGAATTGACTGATCCAGGAGGATGATCCAAGCAATCGAAGAGTACCAAGGGGAAGATCCGCTCCAGCCGTGGGTAGAGTAAGTTCTACTTGATCCATCCTCCCCTTTCTGTACATGGTTTCTTGGATGGTACTAATCACACTAGCTAGAACCTGGAGTGCAAAGGTTTCTCCTTGCATCGATTTCTATAGGCTCAGTGCTCACCGCTTTGCCTGTGCGCAGCTGCATCAAATGGGTCCAGGAGTCGTTTCCAGCCGGCGGGGAGTTCTCAGGGCTGGTCGTGATCTACGAGCAGTGCGTGCGTGCCTTCTGGCATGACGAGCGGTACAAGGATGATCTCCGGTACCTCAAAGTGTGGTTAGAATATGTGAGTTGCTGACTGAATTCGGCTTGATCTATTTTGTACTTCCGAAGCGTGTATATTTGACCTGCAGTTTGGTTTGCAGGCTGGGAACTGTTCGGACGCTGAGGTGATATTCAGGTTCCTGGAGTCCAACCAGATTGGTGAGGGCCATGCTGTTTTCTACATTCGCTATGCATTGCTAATGGAGTCGAAGAACAAGCTTAAGAAAGCTGACGAGATCTTTAATCTTGGAATAGCTAGGTGAGATTCTTCTTATGAGACACTGGCACTTCTATGTTTCAAAGGTTGTTGGATTTGGGGTTACTTTGTAGATTCAAGCACCCGTAAAAATATGTCTTGCAGGATGTATTAGTTTACTAAGACCAATTGCTAATTTCGTCTAAAAATATCAATTGTTAATTTGATAGTCTGAGAGTGTCGGTGTAGATATTTTTTACGTATTAGTTTCCAGTCTGCAAGCGATCTATCCTAAATTTCTTGGAGTCCTGTATTTTACTGTTCTTTCGGTCTAGATCGTATGCACCATTGCACACTTTACCTGCAGAGTACTTGACTTGCCTCTCTTTTTGTACATTGAAGGAATTGTCTTATGATTACCTCATCTCTCTTCCACTAACTATGCAATTGTGTATATAATTGACTGAGCTGGTGAAATTTTATCCTTGGGTTGTTCATTCTTTTTCCATCAGGAAAGCAAAGCCTGTGGAGAAGTTGGAAACTACATACAGGGCATTTCTTCGGAGATCAACCAGAAAGAAGGAACACGAGGTGCTCTATTTGTGATTGCAGCCTCCTTTTTTTCTGATCTCCACTCTTTGTTGAATCGTTTATTATCTCTTGCAACAGGATGATACCGCAAGTGATGATCAGCCCGTACGCAAATTCGGTAGTGACTTGAACCGTGGTGAAACTAGTAAGTGTGGTGTGCTATACTGTCGTTCAGCGTCAACTTCAAGTGACTGGCTGGGTGTAAACTAATCTTGAATTTGATGTGGCAGGAGGTCAGCATGCAGAGAATTCCCACCTGTTGGCAAAACCTAGGGTAAAGCTGCAAAGGTCAGTACCATTAGCATGTAATCAAACAAGGTATCTAGCCAAACCAGGAGGGTTTCTTGACTAACACTGGTTGTATTGGCACATTCACAGAATCGATGTTAATACACCGATTTCAATTTACAAAGAGAACCCATTGCCAAGTCAGGGCCTTGAGAGAGCTAGGAGCAAAGACAGGGCGTGGAACACCCTTGGAACACAAGCAGATAGAAACAAAGAAAATAACATGATGCCTGCCAGATGGACTTCGCACAAGGTATTTTTGTGGAGCCACTAGAATTCTTCAAAGAACAGATTCAGATTACTTCCGTGGTAGTGATTTTCTGAAGGACGGACTACTACCCGTTCAGTAAATTTAATTTAAGATAATGGAAGAGAGACTGTCATGTCCTCTTCCCGTTCAGTTATAAACTGATGATGACATTTCATTGAACAGATTCCACCGAAGGTAGCAGCACGGCCAGCAGTTCCGCCAGCTCGTGTCAGCTCCATTGAGGTCTTTATAGATGAAGAATGTGCCGAGTATGTTATACGACATCCTTAAGTTATCAGTTTTATAGGAATCACTATACAAACATAAAGTGTTTCTAAATTCCCTTTCGACCATCTTAGGGAACCAGCCCCGCCTCAAGTGCCAAAGAGTCCAAAACCATCTGTTCTGAAGCTTAGGCAAGCAACAAGCAAAAACCTTAAGAAGTAAGAACAGTTTACTGATGCACCTTCCGTTTCCACATATTATGTTTTCTTCTCTCAATTTTTGACCTGCCTGTTTTCTTTGTACAGGGAAACTGAATTGCTTAAGGAGAACCCGCTGCGCAACTTCCCGCTGAGCAGCCTTAGATAATTAACAGTCATATTGTTGATGACTTGTTGTTTGAATCTGTGCCTCTATGCCAAATAAGCTTTAGACTCTAAAGCTTATAGATGCGCCAAGCATATGTAGGCTTGATTGTTGTGATCCATGTACACTAGTTTGATTGATTAATCCTCATCGAGGTGAGGATTGAATAAATTTTCCGTTTTGTCACAAAGTTATTTGATCTTGCCAGCTTCTAGTGGCACTATCTCTTTATTTTGTCTGAATATCCAGAGAGGTCAAATCGATGTCGAGACAGCCTGATTATTTCCTAGCAAATAAAGAACCTTAAAGGCATTGGATTCTCCAAATAGTACGCAAGTGCCATGACAAACAAAACGTGACTTGATGCAAATGGGTACATGACACATTGGATCAAGTATTTTAGTCATGGCAAGCTCCCATTTGCAACAGCTCGCATGGTTTGCTCCTGGAAAAGGCATAATTTTCTTCCATGGATCTCCATTCCACTGCTGCAAACTTTCTCAGGTCCTGTCAAGGCCCGCCACAGGGTACAGAAGAAGGCGACGAAACCGAATCGATCAGTGTTGCCATTTGGGCCTTGCTGCATGCAGGACGGGACAGATCAGGCGTGTCAAAACTCACAGGCGCGTGTGCCCTCCATGATTTCGAATAATTTGTGTGCGTGTGCGCGTGCGCGTGTGTGTGGTTGTGCTCTTAACGCTATTATTGTACTCCCTCCGTTCCAAAATACTTGTCGTGGTATCACGACAAGTATTTTGGAACGGAGGAAGTACTACTCTCCATCTTGCTCAATTAACTACTCCTTTTGTTTCTTTTTAGGCTGTATGTAAGATTTGATCAAAGTCAAATTTTATAAACTTTGACTAAGTTTATAGAGAAAAATATCAAGATTCTTAATATGAAATATATGTTGTTAGATGCATCATGAAAATATTATACCATATAGCTTTAGTGTTGTAGATGTTAATATTTTTTTCTACCGTTTCAAAAAAAAATATTTTTTTTCTATAAAGTTGGTCAAACTTTATAAAATTTGACTTTAACTAAATTTTATATGCAGACTAAAAAGAAATGGAGAAAGTAGTATCAAGCATGAACGAAACCATGGAGGGCACACGGATTCCGTTCCGATTCAGATAGCGGTGCAATCTACAACGCATCAGCAGCCTGGTACACGACAGGATCAAGGGCGCACAGCATGACATGACGGGAGCATTCCTCCGAAAGAGGATGGCGCCAAGAGAAAATTTCCAGGCGAGTGGTTTATGCAAGCGATAACGTATTAAAAACAGCGGCTCTGGCCGCACCCCTGCGTCACGCGGTGTCTTACTTACTGTACCACCTGACCGGCGCCATTTTCCATCCATAAAGCCTTGAGCGAACGAGAAAACGACGGGCAAACACTCGGCGCTTACCGGTGCGCCGGCGCCGAGCCTATATAAGAGGCCGCGCACACATGGTGGACTTTACATTACACACACAACACAAGCTCCGTTCAGGCCAGTGGTAGTGAAGATACAGGGGCAGCCACCCGATGGCGATGGTCCATGAGGCGAGGCAGGGCCGGCGAGGGCGCCGGGTGCGGCACGTCCGGCTGGGGTCGCTGCTCCGGCTGCGGGTGCGGCTGTTCCGGCTTGCCGGCCTCGTCGTCCGGTGCATGGAGGAGCTCAGGTGCTGCCCTGGGATCAGGAGGCGACCCGCGCCGAGATCAGCGGCACGGCCGGCGGCACTGCGGGGGAGGGAGAGCTCGGTTTCCTTCCATGCCGACCAGGCCATTGCTGACTGCTTGGAGTTCATCAAGAGGTCCTACCCGCAGCAGCCTGTGCAGGATGACGACCATACGACTTTTAGCTCGTAGTGGACTCTGAAAACGTCTTATAAAAAGTTACAGAGGGAGTAGTTAGTTGGTAGTTACCCTTCTTGTGGTGGGTGCACAAGTTGACTTTGTATATCTCACTTTTGCTGCCTGCTGCCACTTTCTTGTAATGCTACTCCTACTTATTTCAAGCATGGACAAATGTTACTTTTTACGCCCGAAAGCAGATGAACATATGTAAAAAAGGCATGTTTGGAACTGATTCTTGTCGCATTCCTATAAGAGAAGAAATAAAAACTGTGGAACTCCTACCAGAATAGTTAATGTTCTGTGCCATCGAAATGTCATTTTTCTTGGTCAATGCCTTGAGCGTTGGTGGCTCGTTGGGCGGTAGTTTTCAACAAGGAAGTCGGTGAACTTGAGTCATGGATAGTGATCTCCAAGTGTATATATACCCAACCTTCGCTTTCCAGAGCAGTTAGCTACTTGGCCACAAGACAAAAGAATTACAGGATGAGGGCAGCTTGTGTCCTACACCTACCGTTTCAGACATGTCTATTTCGTTTAAACCACATTATTCATGTAGCTAAATCCTCATGTTTATTGCCATGAAGACACGGTGATCGCAATTCAAAGAGGGCAGAAAGATTGGGAAAAAAGGAAGAACTTGATAGATGAGACACTTTATTTTAGTCTTGGTTCAAAAGAAAACCCTATACAAGGCTGTTGTCAAATCAAAAGGGAAAAGAAAGGCTACACCCCAAAATTTTGGTCACTGGTGAACAGACCACTCCCTTGTATAAGTACTCCATAGCTGTTGATGCAGGACCTCGAAGTCAGACATACTTTGTTGCAATATATCCATTTGCCTTCAATGCCAGCGGCGTCGACGATAACCCCCACGAATCGAAATTAATGTTAGGAAAGAAGGGAAAATGCCCTTCAAAAGGTCTCCTCCCTCCAGGTATCTGAGTCGATGTTACATGTTACATGATGCTGCCACACTGACAAGAGTACATTAATATCCTGCTCTATGCTTGAAAATAAGTTGATGTGCCAAGAAACAGGAAGAGGTTTTTACCTTCAACACCAGAATGCTGGAGGAACAGGTTTGAATCATTTACGGCACTGCCAAGCTGTAATCTTTTTCTTATTCCATATTTCTATGTAACCATCAATCAAGTTACCCTACCACGATCGAGTGACAAAATTGTACAATTGGTGAACCATCAATATAAGCTATACTGAAATAATAGGGCCTATTGATGACTGAAAGACATCATACAGTGCAACTTGAACCTCTCTAGAGCTATGCTCGCAGCGAACAAGATTAGCTAATAAAGGGAAAAGGAGGGGCAAATTCCTCCTAAAGCACTCCCTCTCTAGACCACCAAGTAACCGCATTACATGAAGGACCAATGGGGTTCTAGCAGACAGTTCCTCTTTCTTAGCAGCGGATAAAGGCAGCGCCCAGTGTACAACTGGATCTTTACAAGAAGCATCCTTCGATGGTTCCTGACCTGCACAGTTCAGATATTTCCGTAGTATTTTCACAGAAACAAGCATAATTTGTGACTCAATGTTCATTTCTCGTGACAAAGATGGGTTGTCGTGAAGCAAAGCTTGCAGAAGTTTGAGGTAGCTCTGGTAAGACTCATTCTCGAAATGGATGACTGCTGGCTCAGATATCTCCAGAAGGGAGCATGCTTTGTGGAATTTATTGTGCAAAGCAGATTCAGAACTCACTTCACTTGCATGGGACGTAATGGCTGATAGCATCTCCAAAATTATGCCCATATGCTCAGCACAGAAGGATCTCCTGTGTGTCTCATACAATTTAACAATTCCCTGGAGAGAAGCCACAGAATGGTGAGTGTGATCTTAATATAACTATTGGCATGTCAGAACACAAAACATGAAGGCAAAATTCTTGTTGTATTTTATTTGTTCTAATTCCTATTTTATTTGGGTGTGCAATTAAAGCGGAGTATTGAACAAAATTTACAAAGAAAGACGTGATATACAAATCGATCAGCATCGAATTAAACTGGCACAAGGTTTGAAGTACCTGAACAATTACGAGTTGCAGAGACATATGGTTCTTCATCTTGACAATGGCATAAGACGATGTTTCCATATTAGCTTCCTCTTCATCCTCTATGTCAGGATCTGAATATTTCTCTGCTTCAGAGTAAGACTCGTTTCTTTCTGGAATTTCAATATTTTGCATCATCTTAACTATTTTGTCGAAAACAACCAATGTATGTGCTGCTGCTTCTTTAAAGCATAATAAGATCTCTTTCCATTCGTCCTTGGAGAGTTTGCTTGCAAGCCCTTCTGTTAAACGCTGAAAAACAGACATACCAGTGATAGCAGATTGTCTATAAGCGCTTCTGATAAAACTGGTA
This sequence comes from Triticum urartu, assembly GCF_003073215.2. Classification (NCBI taxonomy): domain Eukaryota; kingdom Viridiplantae; phylum Streptophyta; class Magnoliopsida; order Poales; family Poaceae; genus Triticum; species Triticum urartu. The sequence goes on along the minus strand of NC_053027.1, from coordinate 163,074,107 downwards.
ACAACAGAGGTAACTCTAGTGAGTTCTGGCCGCATCACATCAAAAAATGTAACATACAGATCCACTAAACATTTCACAGCCACTGTTTTAGTTTCAAAATTCCATGAATCATCCTCAGTGCTGTCACTTTGACCATTGGGTGTACGGATTTCACCATTAAATAGAGGATAAATAACAGATCCAAAGATATTGGTCCAGAAGGACTGAGAAAAGAGTTCTCCATGGTCCTTCAAAATGTCAAAGAGTACTTCTACTGCACCTTTTCTGATAGTTGGCCGTGTGTCGGTTGTCAATCTAGCTAGACCTGGAAAAGTGAAAATTCAAACAAGAACAATATTACGGATGTGACGCATTTCCAAACTAATATAGCAGTCTCTGTGAAAGAAAAGGTAGCCTACCAGCAAGCAAAGGAACCCAGAAGTAAACATGATCATCCTTGTGCACTATGGCATTCCCCTCTGAAGAATCCAAATTATTTGATTGATGGTCGGTATCCTTGTCATGACAGACAAATCCTTCCTCGGCAAGTTTCACAGCACAGAACCGAAGAAAAGCAATAGCATTGAGACTGGCATCGCTGCTAAATTTACTACTTGTGAATGTAATAAGACATTTAACACAATCAGTAAATGTTGTGGTTTCAGTCTCAGTTATGTATGGAAAAAAGTCCCGGACAATCTTCTCCATAGTCTCAAATGCTAACAGAACAATGCTTTTTCGATCATCAGCAGCAGCCGCAGTAAAAACCTGTAAGATAAAACGTCATAAATATTGAGTGGTAAACTAGGAATGTTCCATTTATTTGTCGAACTAGCTTCTATAAAGTTATGCTACAATAATCAAGGCAAACTAAGAATAACCATAGAACACCATACGCACCGTGAAAACGCTTTTCCATCCTGATTTTATATTGTTAACACGACTCAAAACCATTTGGGAGACACATCGAACCACAAGTTCTCGTACTTCTGAAGCATTGCTCTTCTGCATAACCACCGCAAAAGGTCGCAGGAATTCATTCTGGAAATTATAATTTGCTAGTTCTTCTCTTTCAAGAAATTTCATGGCTAGCTGCCTCAAGGAGTCCATAACGAATATTGCCACAGAAAGATTTTCTGACGACCCAACAGACACAAAGAAATCAGATAGAACTTTCCAAATACGAGACCACACCAAACGTATGCGGTTCATATTGTAATGCCTGCACAAATCATGCTCTGAGTTAAAACACTTCAGAAAGTGTTGATGACGTAACTTTATTTCTGGAAATAGGTGTTGCAAAAATCTTACGCAATTTCCACTATCTTCGTTAGGCAGAAGATACGAGGATCTGTAGGTGATTGCAACTCTGTGATTGCGACCTTGCAAAGAGCTTCCACAAAAGCAACAATTGCATTGCTATTTAATCTTTGGCTATGAGCAAATATATGATTCAACTCAAAAATGCCAATCTGGTCTAATAGATTAATGTTTGATATGAAGTTGTTAATCTGGTCAGGAGTAACTAAAGCTGAGGCATTATTTTTTGCTGTTGTGCTGTCATAAGAACCGCCTCGAACAGCAGCCATGACAGCTGGATTCTGAAGAGCATTAGTTCGTTTTGAGGCTGTATTGGTACTTGATTTCTGTGTTTTTTCTTCTGAATCAACCAGAGGTACTGTCAAAAAGGAAGCATCCGTAGGTGCCCCTTCTCCAAGAAGATGCAAATGCTCAAACCGTGAAAGACATGTTAGCACATGCTCCCAAGCTTCCTGCAAATAATCACCATCTTCGATTGCAATGGATATTATAGCCTGTGAAAAACATTAAGTAGAAAAATTATGACTCGTTATAAAATGGACAAAGAGACTCATACTAGATTCAAGTGTTACTTCATACATCATTGACGATAAATGATAGCTTAAGAGTATACGTATGATACAGTGCATGGTGCACCTGTGCAAGCGTTCAATACTTCGATAAGTTCAAGCTCCTACATACTTCTGAAGTCATCAAAGTGTGGCATCAACAAAAATTAAGAGGCTACATAGGCATACACAATTTATTCTTGAAAATTTCAATATAGTGCAAGTATGGAAAACAAAGAATAAAGTGGTGAAAAAGAACCAAATAATGGGAGAAAAAAGCCTCTGCAAAAAAAAGGTTTAAGACTCATAATGTACTGTGGTATTCCTTCTGCTGCATAATTTAACGCATACAGTTTGAAAGCTCTGTTGACAAATGTAGAGTGTGCACGTAAATGTATTTATTCATTACCACCCAAACAAAGTATTCTCCATCACCTTTCAAAAGCAACCTAGATCATGTTCTCTCAGTGTTCTAAAAAATGAACCACCTCATTTATCTTTGTACAAACTCAAAATACATGCTAAACTGATCAACAGAAGCCGTGCCTGATATGCCTTGCATAATATGGTCCTTCTTATCATGTTATGCATTGGTCAAAAATTGCAGAAGAACATCAACGTACTGCTTAGCCATTCAAGTTCCTACCTTCACAGCATCCACATTCTTCTGTTTCATGTCTGCCACACAATGAAGGTATGTGAACTTGGCTACAGATGTCACAAAGGCATCTCTTTGCGTCTGCATGCACATTACGGAGGTGACATGCACTGCGTATCTGAATCCCTGCAAACACTGCGACGTTGCAGCCTTATCATCACATTGGTCAAGCGTCATGCTGAATGCAGCCATCATAGGGGCCCAACAAACCTCCATCATGAATCGCAAAATGGTTGTATCGGTAATAATATAAAATACAGATCTGCATGTAGCACAAGGTTGAATTAATTGTCTAGCAACAGATGCAAAACTATTGTCTATAGCAGAGTATTGTCAGTCTTACTCTGATTTCGCGCTCTTTGCTTTGAATTTCTCCTGTATGTTCTTGATGAGTAAGTCATTTGCTCCAAGTGCCTTATCTTCAGCCTGCTTCCAGTTGACAAGGTTTATAATATTGTCTAAGCCCAAGAGCTTCATTACACTGCTAGGTTGCTTGTTTTGTGGAACTGATGAATCAGCACTCATTTTGATCTCATTTTTTACAATTTGGTCATACAATGTACTCAGATAAACTTCAGGCAAATCCTTTCCATCATCAATTCCTCGGTTGTTCCGAATGAAGTCAGATCTAGACATCTGCATAAGGAAAACCCTATCAATGAGCATGCATGTTATTACTGACAACAGATGAAAGTAATCATTTGGCAAACCTTATCCTTGACCATCATATTATGAGCATCAGTATTGAGCATGATTACAGAATAAGCAAGAACATATGCAGTATCTGCACTGGTAAAAGAATTCGGGTTGCACTTGCAGTATCGTTCAGCAAACTTTTCCATGACCCGGTCAATTTTCTGTGCTTCCCCAGGCAACCTGAAACCTCGCAGGTAATACCTAATGGCTTCACCGAAGTCAATACCTTCAAAATTCAGTGCATCGACATATGCATGCATAACTTTGATAGGGAATTCATCTCTTTCACCCAAATAGTCCCCAATCATTGTTGCATTTAAACCAGCAGTGTTTCTCAAGAAAGAAGCAACATCTTCTGGGGATTGACCTATTTTCTTGCTTTTAATGAGAAAATCAATACCCTTAGAAGGTTTTCTGTTAAACATGGAAATTCCTTTCTGCAGGACGAAATATAACATCAGTAACTAAAATGTGCTCCCTCAAAACACACTACAGGTGGAGAGAATATAAACTAAGCACACAAACATTTACATACCTGAAGTTCTATTTTATAAGCACGACGTTGCTCAAGTGAGGAAGCATCAGACGTATCTGGGCTATAAGAGTCAGATTGCAGTTCATAATCAATTCCATTCCCATCTTCTCCAATGTTAGGACTGTCTAGCGAATTTAAAGAGACCTCGGAAATTTTGGGTGAAAAATCACCAATTCTCAACTGTTGGTCCATCCATGAACCCATTGATTTGAGTATGGTAGCAAGGCACTTGACTGACTCAGTCCGAAATGTTTGGTCTTGGACTGGGGTTAATGTTGTTGTGGCTCCAGGAGTAACCCCGAGAGCGGTCTTTAGAAGTCCATTGACAATCCTGCAAATATCTGCTGGAATTAGAAGTGCTTTAATATGTGATGAAAAGAGAGAGAACCACAATTTTCACAGAACTGTGCTCTCAGCTTAATGCAAGGCTACCCTGGCCCTCTATTGTTTATCATTTTTTTTATAACTTGCAACATAAAAGGAATTTACTACTCATCAGCAAGAAATTTGCATACCTTCCAAAAACATTTGGTGCATCAACATCACAATCGTAGCTCACAAAGATATCATAAGAACCTTGTCTTGGTAGTGGCTAAGCTAAGACTACAAGGTTCAGCTGAAGCAAAACACATACTCCCTCCGTCGAAAAAGCTTGTTCGGACGGAGGGAGTATTATTTTTTCTGGGTTCTATGAGAGTAAAATGGTACTGAACTACCGCTCGCTTACTTGCTGATCAAGTAGGTCATTTCCACTTAATCTAAGCATAGAAGGAAGAAGATTGAAAAACTAACAAACAAATTGTCTTCAGCCCTGCTTACTTGACTTGGCCCATGAAACTAGGTTCAGCCCTCTATTGTTTTCATTTTTTATAACTTGCAGCATAACTGGAATTTACTACACATCAGGACGATATTTGCATACCTTTCAAAAATATTTGGTGCATCAACATCACAATCGTAGTTGACGAAGATATCAATAAGAACCTGAGATTCTTTACAGATGTCCTCCAACAAATTTAGAACTGTCATTTTCTGCAGAAAGCTAGGCTGATGGACATTCTCAAGAACCCTTAGGACAAGCATGGGAAAAAATATTCCAATTTCTTCTTTCAGCCCAGATCTAAATCTTGACAGCAAACCCACAAATATGGAGCACAAAAGCTGGAAAATACTCATTGCTGACAAGGCACTGTTTTTCAACAAGGACAAACAAAGATACTGCTTGATTGCTCCAAGGTACCTGCAGGAAAAGAAAAAAAACTTCAGTATTTAAGTTTAACTCTCTTGTCAAGATCACACTAAAATGGGGTGTTCCTTTATAAAAATAACTAAAGAAAACCTAGTAATCTCTCCTACATAATTTTATATTGACCAGAATTTGTGTGAATAGCCATATTCATATCCTGCATGTACAGGTACAATCACAACCTCAACCACACATGGTTTTGATTGTTCTGTTGGAATTATTCCTTCCCATTTTCATGGATACACGTTCATAAATGTTAAAAGTTCCATGTATGCACTTGCAAGAAGTTTGCTGAACAAAGAACATATTTTTGCCACCGCCATTTCTCTACCTTGTGCTAGATGATGAACATCTTCTATTATACTACTACAAAATAGTGGAGTTCGGAGAGCAGCGGCAGTGGTGGTTACTTACTGCATTCAGTGCTCTCACCCTCCTTCAACCATCCTAAAATTTCTTTATAAAAAAAGGAAGGAGAAAATACCTCCAAACAAGCAAATACTTCAACACAAGTCATGGCATGGGCCAGAACAAAGCATGACCATTGGTGGGCACTGGGCAGGCAAAGGGTGTGGCATAGGACGCTCACAGTGGCAGAGGCATGACACAAGCTGGGCTGACATCAGCCAAGTGTCACGGCGGGGCAGAGGGCATGGAGTAACGAGTTGGCACATATGTTTTTCCATACCAAAATACGGCACAGACATCACACTAGTTCTGTTGAACCTCCATAGCTATATAACCTTTAACTCTTTCAGCAAGGATTCAAAGTCTTGTAAATTTGCATCTATTACCATAAACCAATACCATATTTTCTTTCCCATGCCACATTATCATGTTGATTATACGTACCACAACACTCATAAAAACATGTTGAGAGATACATAAGCAAACCACACCTGGATCAAAATAAAAATATACCCTAATAAAAGAAAAGGTGTGAATTCATGAGCTAGTACTAGTGTATGTTTCTACATTGCCTATTTTATGCCTTCCTTCACATAGTTGTTTGAGCCATCAACACTCTTCCAATTGACTGCAGTAACAATATTTGTGTTGATAGATAATGCAGTAAGTTAAATTGTTAAAAATGCATATAAAGGGAAACAAGAGCAATTGTGATCATACTTTTCATTGATTCTCCAGAATGGTCCAGCATTGTCCACAACCATCTTGAGCAACTCGAGAGACAACACCTTCCCCCGCAACAGCACCTGGTCCTCGGGGTTATCTGGTGTCGAGAACTTCATTGACAGCTTGCAGAGGTTCTTGAAGAGTGCTAACCCATCCTCCCTGATCTTGCTCATCCCCTCATCATCCTTCTCATCGGCCTCAGCCATCGCCCCCAGGGTCCCTGGCTCCGGGACGTCACTCCCTTCCATGGCGTCATTTATAAACCCCTGTGCCACCTGCACGATGCCGGAGTCGTTGAGGCGGTGATCGGACACATCCATCATGTCCGTGATGGACACCGTCGGCACGCGCACGTCCATGGAGTCCACCTCCACGCGCGCGAACACGATGACCAGCACCTGCGCGAGCGCCAGCTTGGCGCACATCTGATTGGCGCCGCTGCTGCTGCTGAGGTATATGTTGTAGCAGGTCTTGAGCATTTGGCCGAGGCCGTCGCCGCGGATGGCGATGGAGGGGCAGCGCGCGGCGGCGAGGAGCACGCGGAGGGTGGCGAGCTCCATGGCGTCGTCGTTAAGGGCGCCGCAGGAGAGGACGGCGGCAAGGAGCTTGGAGGCGGGCGAGTCGTCGGCGGCCTCGCCGAGGTCGCCGAGGAGGAGGCGGTGGTAGAGGAGCTTGGCGACGCAGTCGAGCGCGGGGTCGGCGACCTTGGGGGAGGCGGACTCGAGCGCGAGGATGAGCGCGTGCAGCGAGGCGGCGGCCGCGGCGACGGGCAGGCCGAGGAGCGGCGAGGGGTTGGGCGAGGTCGGGTCGGGCGAGTGGTAGGAGGAGGAGGAGAGGAGGTCGAGCGCCGACTTGGCCGCGGCGACGAGCGCCGAGTGCTTCCGCCACGCGGCGTTTTTGATGATGCGGTCCAGCGCGGGGCCGAGCACGCGGCCCGACGGGGTGGAGCCGCCCAGCGGCGCCGTGGGGGACGCCATGGCGGGAATGGGGCGCTCCCGGAGGAGAGGGGGAGAGAGGCCGCTACGCGCTGGTCTTCGCCGCGGCGGTGGTCATTGGAGGCAGAGAGATCTGAGAGAGAGAGAGAGAGAGAGAGAGAGAGAGAGAGAGGGGGACAGGCCGAGGAAGAGGGGTGGAACAAATGGGAATGCGAGGGAGGTGACCGGGGCGTGCGTGCGTGCGCGTGGAGTGGAAGAGAGGAAGGAGGAGGGGTAGGACTGGGATTCCCGCCCCCCGCGAGGGCCACTGCGGAACTTTCCTGAGCGGGGCGTTACCGAACTAGTGCGCTTTGCCACTTTGCTCCCTGCGCTTTCTGGTATTCTCGTCGCCCCGGTTTCTCCCTTCCGAGTCAACCCCGCCGTGCCCTAGCTAACACCGGCCGCCGCCGACGCCGCGCTCCCGCTCCCGCTCCCATCCCCACCACCAACACCTCCGCCTCCCGCCCCCCACCGCCATCTCCGTCCTTCCTCGCCCCGACATCACGCTCCTGCTGTCCCCACCCCGTCCCAGTCTTTGGCCATTGGGATTGACATCTGAGGTTGTCTCCATCCAGCGAGTAGTGAAATCCCACTGACCTTCACAATTTCGGCACGCCGTCTGGATCCGCCCCTGGCTGATGGAGTGCGTGGTGCAGGGCATCATCGAGACCCAGGTACCGTGCCTCTTTGTGTGTCTTTCTAGTCATTCATTCATGTGTGCAGTAGCTATCCATTGCTGTTAGGGCGGTGCAAGTGAACTCTACTTGCTGCAAAAAAGCATATGCTGTTTGGCTGTTTCATACGGAATTAGCTTGTCAAGGATGCTGTAAAGCATGACTGATTTGAACAATGGCCGGAAAAATCATATGTCAAAACATAGGCTGAGTGATGATCTCCATAGTATTCATGTATTATGATTCGTCGTAGGATGGCGCATCTTTCTGTCTTGTTGCCTCTTGCCATGCACCTACTTTGTTGATCAGACATGACCTTCTGTGCTATCTTGTATGTGTATTTGATACGAATTTTGGCATACAGGCCCTTTGGCCTTTCAGGCTATCTTGGATATTGATTTCCCTTTGTTGGAGTTGTCAGCATAACTATCTCCACACACTAATTTTTCAATTATTTTCTCATGAAAAGGGGCCCCTTTAACTGTACTTGTCTTAAGATTTAGGCCAGCTCAACCCTGGTTAACTATCTCTAATCTGTTTGGAAGAAGATGGTTAACTTGTTATTTCTTCTATAAGCATGAAGTGCCATCAGAATTTAGAATAAATAATGCTAGAGCTTTTCACTGATCCATTATCTCCAACTCCCCATGAAAAGTTGGTTGGCACCGTTTACTCTATCAGAATGAATCAAAATCAACATGACATTTTTGTTAAATGTCACAAAATTGATATTTAGATCCTGCTGACCACGATATGTTAACCATTGCTCCACTTTGAGGGCACTACTTTTGATATTATAATACAATAGATAGATTTGATGTACAGTTGGAGGAATCACGTAATTTGTGTGGTTTTTTACAGTAAAGGGAAATTCAGTCCCACATATTTGACTTCACTCATCTAGGGTATTGATTTCGTTGTTTTAGTTGTCAGTATACACTGGTTTATCAATTGTCTTATGAAAAGAGTCTCTATGGCTGTAAGATTTATGCTATTCCTTTAGAAATAAAAGGTAAGATCTATGCTATCCATGGGTCGCGCAGCCACCTCGTGTTGGACTAGAATTACATGTAAAATATGTCACCTGCTGAGCTGATTTATCTCTCCTTAATGTTTACTTGAGAAGATAATAAAGTTGTCATTTCTTCCCTTAAGTGTGAAGTGATATCTGAGTCTTATGTTTGTAGAGAATAATAATTAATGCTAGTTTTTATTGACTCATTATCTCCATGACAAGTTGATGGACACTTAGCATGAATTTCGAACATTAAAAAGTATTATCACAAAAATGATGGGTAGATCATGCTGACCACCATATATGGTATGTCAACTGTATTTCTCCACTTTGAGAGCACTACTTATGATATAATATAAAATATTGTTGTACAGCTGGGGGAATCACATAATTATATGTTATTTATTTACAGTAAAGTGATTTCATTCATCTCCACATTCATTTAGACCGCTTATAGTTTTTATATGTGAATGCCATTACTAACATTTTTTTTCCTTTGGGTATGCACTATGCAGCATGTTGAAGCTCTGGAGGTTCTTCTCCAAGGCCTCTCTGGTGTCCCAAAGGAACGTGTGAGGGTGCATGAGCTCTGTCTTAAAAGTGTACCAATGCTAGGTTAGTTTTTATCTTTCTGTTGTCAGGATCATAAGCAATTGTTTCTTTTTTAGCAAAAAAAGCAATTGTTATATCTGCTAACCTCTTTCAGTCGTACAGGAGCTGTCCCATCAGAGGTTCGTTTGTTGTGTGATTTAGCTCAGCCTACACCATCCTGGTAACTGATTGTGTTAAGCTGCTGAAATTTAATCTTCCTCGTAATTTTTACACTGATCTGCAGTTGGTAATATTTGTATGTATAGGACCATAAGACATGTTGGTGGTGCCATGAGAGGTGCCGGTGCAGAGCAAATCTCAATTCTTGTGCGTACAATCGTAGAAAGCAAAGCCAGCAGCAATGTGTTACGTTACTTCTACGGCATCGGCTACAAGTTAGATCATGAAATCTTGAAGGTTGGCTTTGCGTTTCGCTTCCAGCGAGGTGCCCAGTTCACCGTGACTGTGACTTCTGCCAACAAGATGCCAAAACTGCATGCGACCGACGAAGCTGTGCAGGTCACTCCTGGAATACAGCTGGTGGAGATCACAGCACCAGCCGCTGCTAACAATTACAATGATGTTGTTTCAGCTGTCACCTCATTCTGTGAATATCTAGCGCCGTAAGTACCCCCAACCTGAATTTTGATACTTCAGTTAGATATAATCTTCACGTGTCTTCTTTTGAATAACCGTCACTCACGGACCACGAACATTGTTGCAGGCTGCTGCATCTCTCTAAACCAGGCAATTCAACTGGAATCGTCCCGACTGCTGGTGCTGCTGCTGCCTCGCTCATGTCAAGTGGTGGTGCGAAAACATTGTAATGTTCGTCATATGTAATCCTTCAGGCGGCATGCTGGTCTGTACTTCTAGTCAGTTGATTAGAATGCATGAATAACACTATGATACCTCGAAATGGTATGATTAAACAAGTATTGTTGGCACTGTGTTGGAAAAAGTATTCTTGGCACTGGGATTTGTAACTTGTATAAGAGTTGACAATCAGCAGCCTAAGCATCTCTGCTTAGTTGGAACTTATCTCGAAGTAGTACGCGGTACATCTCCCCGGCTTATGTCTGACATCACTTTGTTGTTTGTTTACCAGTTTACACGATTAGTTTGAGAATAGCAAAAGGTGGAGAAGCCAAATAATAACACTACTAAATTGAAAGGAAAGAACAGGTTGTTCTGCCTGTTTTCCTAACTGACAAAATTGTGATTCGCTTTGGTTGGGGTGCGCCGGGCCAGGGCAGCAGTGCAGCGCCCAGACGACGCATGTGGGCCCCAGTAGCAAGCTACTGTGGTGGACCCAACCCCACAAAAAATAAATTTAATATCATTGTGGACACATGGCCCACATATCAGATATTAAACTGATAAGAACAGATACTACACTTGATCTTAGCCAAAAGGCCGAGAAAGGTATGAGTTCTCTCGCTGCCCTGCCTCTCCTTTTATACACCTCTCCCGGCTCCCTCCGCTCAGCGCAGGCGAGGTGGGACTAAACTTGCATCACTCCCGAGCGCTCTGTGTGGGATAGGCGTAGCTGGGCTCTTTTTGACCAAACCTCTGGAGGCCCAAACCGTAACGTAACGGCCTCGTTGCGAGTAAAAAAGATAAGGCCCAAACTACACGCTTGCAGCGCCGGAGAGGAAACGGACCGAGAGAGAGCGCTCCACCGGCTGCCCCGTCTCCGATGGCCACACCGCCGGCTCCGGTGCCCTCGGCCACCGCCAACTCCGCGCCGACGCCTACCCAGTCACCGTTCAAGGCCCGACCCTTCTCCCAGCCCCCTTCCACTGCCGGTACCCTCAAGACGGAGATCCCTCCCGCCTCCACCTCGGCCGCCACCGCCGCCGGAGTCGCCGCCGTGGGAGCCGCAGCCGAGGACTCATCGCACGTCATCACCGTCCCTAGCTACGCAGGTGAGTCCCTCTCCCCCGCCGCCCCGGAGCCCCCGTCCCGCGCTCACCAGCACTTTCGCCTCTAGTAAACGCGAAGACCTAGAACCCTATCTGACCGAGGGTTCCGCTTGCAGGGTGGTTCTCGTACGACAGCATCAGCGACACGGAGCGCCGCCTGTTGCCGGAGTTCTTCGAAGGGGAGGTCGCGGCCGTGTCTGGGTCCCGGGGCCCGGAAGCCTACAAGTACTACCGCAACACCCTCGTCAAGAGGTTCCGGGCAAGACCAGCGCGCCGGCTCACGCTCACCGAGGCCAGGCGGGGCCTTATCGGCGACGTTGGCTCTGTGCGCCGTGTGTTTGACTTCCTGGAGGAATGGGGGCTCATCAACCATGGTGCTCCCCCGCTGGGGGCGAAGCAGGGGAAAGACAAGAGGGAGGAGGCGACGACTTCTCAGTCTTCTTCTCAGTCTTCATTGCCTGCTGGACCAACCACACCCAAGAAGCTCTGTGTAGGGTGCCGCAGCGTCTGCGGCTCTGCCTATTTCACCTGCGAGAAGGTGAGTGATTTGCCATTGTTTTGATTTTCAAGTGCTGTGTAAACTTGCATTTCAGGTTATGTAATATGTGCATCGTATGCATCATTTGTAGTATCTGGTTAGAACTATCTTAGCTCATCCGTATGAGTATTTCCAATTGGCTATAGCAACCTGTTTGGGTTTTGTGCCATTATAAAAAGCACTACATTAAGCCGCAAATTATGGATATTCATATTATTTATGCAATGTAATTGGGGAACGGTTTTTTTAAACAAGGGGAAAAACCTTGGTTTCATTACCAGAAATCAAAGTAGGTACAACGAAAGTAAACAGGAAAGTAACTGGTACACAGGCCAGAAGATAAGTAAGGAAATAAAACAAAAGGCGATGTCTACCAGCAAACCAGCGATGTGGAAAACAGAATATCCTATACCGCAACATTACAAACTACCATACACAAGCCAGTGAAAAGCACAGCCACAAGCAAAACTGTCCGCACCGCCTCACGAACAATGTGCTGGATCTAGTGTCTGGTTATCTGAATCCGCCACATTAGTAAGTTCAATGTGCTCACGCAAGTCCCTAACTTCTTCCCAAATCTCCAAAATCTCACCAGTTAAAGTTCTTCTAAACCTGACACCATCCCAACCTATCCTGGTATCTTCAACGCCCAGGCAGATCTTGTAAAGGGTTCTTAATCTGATAGAGAAAGCCACGGGGGTAGCGTTTGTTCGCTAGTTATGAGTTTGCCCATGTGTTGAGAAATTTGTGTGCTCGGATTGGAGATATTCCTGGTTGATCGTTGGTTTTGGCTTAGCTGGTTTGGTATGTGCCATAGAAAGGGCGCTGGGACAGATGAGCAAACAGATAACTTAATGGTGTATCTTTTGTTTTGGGAACTGGTAATTGCATATGTATGTATACAGTTGCTTATAAATTTAAGTCAAGTGTACTTGCTCTTCATATGAATATTGTATTGTCAAGATTTTGTTTTTATTTGTACTGTACTGCTGTGTCTTTGCGCATTGCCACTCTTGGATTGACTGTGTTAGATGGATTACTACAGCTCATTTTGAACTACTTCCAGTTCACTTAAACATGCCATGAACGGGAGGGTATTATCACAAATCATATACTTCCTCTGTCCGGAATTAGTTGACGCTCAAACAGATGTATCTAGACGTTCTAGATACATCTGTTTGAGCGTCAACTAATTCCGGACGGAGGGAGTATTAAATATTTGCAAACAGTGTAGTAATTGCATCCAACTTTTGAGTCTGTGAAGCTTGGAACACTTTATTTGGCCTGTGTTTGCCTCTTGATTTTGTTTTATGTCCATGACTGCTATATTGTATCAGTTGAGCTACTGTCATCACATCATTCTTTATATTTTAGCTGGAACTGTTATCAATTTGTTGTCTATTTTAATTAGAAGAGTTGCTATTTTCTATCCTTACTTTTGCTTATGATCAGGCGGATATAAGCATATGTTGTAGATGCTTTGTGCGTGGCAACTATCGGCCTGGTCTTACTCCAGCGGACTTCAAGAAAGTTGAAATTAGCGAAGACGCCAAATCAGATTGGACAGACAAGGAAACTCTTCACCTACTTGAGGCTGTCTTGCATTATGGAGAAGACTGGAAGAAGGTTTCTGAGCATGTTGGTAGTCGCTCGGAGAAAGACTGCATTGCTAGACTCATCCGATTATATTTTGGAGAACAGTTCATGGGATCCAAGGAGCAGAAAATGGAGTTTGAGATTGATGATGTTACTAATGAATCTAGAGCAGAGATCCCAAAACGACTCCGTCTCACACCACTGGCAGATGCAAGCAATCCAATTATGGCTCAGGTCTGTATCTGTGACTTTGCCCTGTTTTTGTAGCTGCTAACTCCCTTGACTGGTGCAAGCAGTTCAGTATTCAAAATTAATGATTCATAAGAGTAGGGCACTTCTCACTCATCCTATATATACCTAAATAATTGATCCCCAATAACTTAGTTCCCTTAACATGCAACTATGCCAACTCAACATACCACCATGCCTTATATGGTCATCTAGTTTGAACGTGGAAATTTATTGATGGAGCAAATCATGGAACTGCATTGTTTTACCAGGTCGCGTTCTTGTCGGCAATTGTTGGCGCAGGCGTTGCAGCAGCAGCAGCGCAAGCAGCTATTTCTGCACAATCCCAGGTTGATATGAATGACCGCCAGACTGATTCTCCAATCAGCAGCACTAAAGAAGAAGGTAGCAACTTGTGCTTTCTAACCCATATGAGTTTGACATCTTCTATCTTATTGATGTTGCATTGTTGATGAAAAATACTGCTTTGCTTGTCACTGTGCAAACAATGATAATTTGACGGGTGTGGTAACAAGAGTGCTCAAGTAATGCGCTAGGCAGTGGCGGTGCCAGTCCCCTAACTCTGTAGGGTCAAATACATAGTTATCAATAAATTTCACATAATTGTTTTTACATGAATGCGTACATGTATTTGATAGTTTTGCTACATTTCACTACTGGCGCCGGGAGCAACAAGATAAGTCATAATCGGTGCATGTGCAAAGAATAGGCTATGGACCTGTATCCAAGTTCCTTATGTGGCGCGATTCAAATTCACATTCTTGCTGCTACATGCTGAAATGCACACCGTGATTTAGTTTGCCATTCTTTCCTAGAAATACTTATTCTGAGTATTCAAAAGGCTCTTCTCTTGGCTCAATTAGTTTTCTCTGCAGAATCTTCTTACACTAATGGGCTTACAGCCAACGATTTACTCAAAGAGGCATCCACAAATGCACAAGTGCAACTTCAAAAGGAGCAAAAAGATATAGAGCAATCTTTATCGGCTATAGTGGATGTCCAGGTATCAACATAGGGATTTCAAGATATTACTGCTTAAAAGTTGGTGTCTATATTGACTTGTTATCTATTGCTTTAAATCATCCTCAGATGAAGGAAATCCAGGATAAGATAAGCCGTTTTGAGCAGAAAGAGCTGCTTATGGAGAAAGAGAGGGAGCAGCTTCATCACTTACGGGAACTGCTTTTCGTGGATCAACTCGCGGTTGTGCAGCATCAGCGCAGACCGCTTGCTGTAGCGGCTGAGAACAAGGAGGAGGAGAAACCGAAACCTATTATCACCATGAGTTAAATCAAATGGACCTTCGTCGGTAGCATCAGAGGGCTGTGAGGATTGGAACTCTGTTCCTCCTATGTCAGCAAAAGGGAGATAAATATTGCTGGAATCCTGTGACGAACACTAAATTTACTGGCTTTAGATTAGTGTATTTTTTCTGTATGTGGCTGCATCGGATGTTGTATTAATGTTGTCTGATAACATTGTAGTCTAGCTAATGGAAATGGTGTTCTTAAAAACACCAAACTGATATGGAGTTGCCATGGAATGGGGCCGATGTTTTTGGTGAAGTGGGGGAGCTTGAAAACATGTTTAAAAGAGTGTGTGTGGTACCGGGTATCTAAACTTCCCGAGGTCACCTTTAGCATTTCAAGGGACAATTTGTTACTCTCTCTGCGAAGAAATATAAAAGAGTGTTTAGATCACTACTTAGTCATCTAAACGCTCTTATATTTCTTTATGAAGGGAGTACATGCTTGGTTAATTTGTTTTGTGTATTTTATTATTTGTCTAACTGAAAAAACTATAGAAAAGTTGTACGAATTGAGACACTTATTTTGTGGTGGAGGGATTAGTTTTTTTCTTCTATAAAATGATGAGGCTAAGGCAAATAAAGAGGGACATGGGAGCGGTAACGAAGGGCCCTCATTTTGTGCCCTCTACATCTTGAGAGTCTCCATGAAGCTTCTTAGCTCCTCTTCCCTCTTCCTTGGTGGCGTCGTCAGCTAGCAGGGTAGTGGGAGAGGTGGTGGGGTTGTCACTGTACATCTAAACAATGGGCAAATCGACAACACCCACAATGAATCAATGAATGGTTGGATCGATCCTCAAATTCTAATCTAGTCTCTTTAGCTTGCTTTTGGTGGAAACAATTGCAGGATTTATAGTAATTAACTACCCCAAATGCCCTTGAAGCCTGATTATAGTACCTGAATTCTTCTACAGTATTGCCCATTCTAGACCATTGGTTGGGAAAAAAGAATGGCCATAAGTAATTTGATGTACTGTAAAAGGACTCAGAAAAATTCTCATGTAATCCCTCCATAAACAAGTTCTTCTCAAACATGAGGGGGGGGGAGGGGGGAATTGGCCTTCTCGGTTAAATATCTCGGCCTCTGCTCTCATGTCGGTATGTCGTATTTTTTATGTAAACACGATAAATTTAGCAAGGCCCATAGGAGGACCATGACAACGGCGATGGTGGCTAGGCGAGTAGGAGCCTGCCGATTTTTAGAACTAGCTAGTCCTTGAAGGAATCTGCAACTGTCATCAAAGATGGTGAAGATGGCAGTGTGATCTGAACAGTAGAGGCCAGAAACCCTGGTATATGGGAAAAATGAACGGCCCTAAGTAATTTGATGTACTGTAAAAGAATAACGGGGCCACCAACCTTAATTTGGTGTACTATAAAAATGAACGACCCTAAGTAATTTGATGGAGTTGTCATTGAATAGGGCCGATGTTTTTGGTGAAGTGAGGAAGGTTGAAAACATGTTTGAAAGAAGAGTGTGTGTGGTACCGTATATCTAAAGTTCCCTAGGTCACCTTTAGCGTTTTGAGGGATAATTTGTTACATGCCCGATTAATTTGTTTTCTATATTATATTATTTTTCTAACTAAAAAAACTATAGAACAAGTTCGGTATAATGTAGTTTTTTAGTATAAAATGAGGTTAAGTACCCACTTTTTTGGTTATTTGATCAAACCCATATATAACTGCCACATGGAAAATAAAAGAGGGACATGGGAGAGGTAATGGAGGCCCCTCACTTTGTCCCCTCCACATCTTGAGAGTTGCCCCGAAGCTTCTTAGCTCCTCTTCCCTCTTCATCGGGCGGCGACGTCAGCTAGCAGGGGAGTGGGAGAGGTGGTGGGGTTGTCATTGTAGATGTTAGGGCTAGGTTTATGAGTATTATAGGGTAGCCTTGGTGGCAACTGGCGTTGCGGTTTAGATGTACTCTAGTGCCTACGGGTGGCATCGGTTGCTAGTGGATTGTTCCTTCCTCTCTGCGGCCGTGGTGGCTAGCGAAGTAGGAAGGAAGTTTGTTTTTCATTCTCTCCCTTAGCAAGCTTCATGGAGTGGTGGATTCGATGCATCAGGCTTTCGCTCTCCTCCTTCTCCATCGCCATATAGGCAGAAAGAAGGAGGAGGGTGGATAGATGTTTTTCCCATTCATATCTCGTATCCTTAGGGACTTCGAAGCTGCGTGGATGCTTATATGTCAATCTTCTTCCCCCACATCAAGACCAACCTTTGGAACAAGAGATCAAACAAGCAAGTTCCAGCATACCCTATCCAACCTCCATGGTGAGAGCCTCGCTCCTTCACTAGGTGCTGGCAAGGTTCAACTGGAGTTGGTGGCAAAGCAGCAATGACAAAGTCTTGTTTGCAAAAAGAGAGGATGTGGTTGTAATTTCTGTTTCTTTCAATGTCCTTGTAGTGTTGTATCACTTTTAATGTAATAACCAACAGCTTCGGCGACCTTTTGGTCCCCTTCCCATATTAAAGAAAACTAGTGGGCCATGCTGCTAGGGAGTGTAACAAGGTGGCTCATGAACTTGCTACTGAGGCCAGACGATCGGGTGATCTAGAACTCATTGCTTCTGTCTCATTGAGAGTGCAGGAACTCGTACTCTCTGAATGTTTTACCTCCCTGAGTCTTTACTCTGGCCCTAAAAAACTAGTGTGCAATGAACAATGTCACCATCATCACCTATAACAGCTTAAATAGTCTGAGAATGATGACGAGTTTTGCCAAAATCGGAATTGTCATGTTGTTGTGGTGGTGCCCATCAGCGGTGGCTTGGCTGGCATGATTTTGGTGCTACTCTTCCGGGTGACGGAGCAGATTTCTGTCAGATCCCTCGATAGGGGTCCAAGCGTATTTGGAAGTCACGTATTGGAGGTCACATGAGGGGTTTATCCAGGTTCAGGCCTTCGGGGAGTAATAGACTATCCTGCTGGTTTCGGTTATTCATAATGGAGGGATACCTCGTGCGAGGGGTTATAATGGTGTATGATGTTGCTACCGAGAGTTCTCCTATCTGAGGATAGATGGATCAAGAGGAACCCTAGACCTACCTTTATACAGATAGGAGAGGCCTAGGGTTTACATCCTGGATGCGATCTGGGGGCACCGACGTCCTCTAGTCTTGAGCGTCAAGAAGGTCGTCTGGCCCCCTAGGGTTAGTGCCAGGCCGTGGGCTGTTGGGCCCCCTTGTAGTTGATGAGGTTGGGCTCCTTGGCGTTAGCCATCCCTACTACAGGATCCCGTCAGTAGTCCCTGAGATCGGCGGAGGTCGCAGTGAGTGTCACAAGACCTATGGTGGGCTCCTTGTCACGTCATCTTCCTGGAGCCCGGCTACGAGGTTGTTGTCTTGATGGCTTGAAGAAGGTCGGATGCCTGCTTCTTGGGGACACCGCTTAGTCAACGCTGCCACGGCCGTTAGGCCTCCTCTCCCTAACTTAGGTTTGATAGGTGGAGAGGGCCACCATTCTTTATCTGAACCGTTGCATCAGTGGTGGAGAACGGGCTGAAGCACATCTTGATGTGGTAAGTTGGCCTTGATTCTCGCACATGCAAGACGTGAATGGGAACCGCCCATGGTTCTTGGGATATGTGGCGCATAGGGACGACTTGATTCCCAGCTCTTCCGTGGAGGATCATAAGAGCGGTGTGGCGGCAAGGCGTCATTTCCACTCCACCCGCTTCCTCGTGCCTCTGCTTCCCTGCACTTCTACTTCCTTGCATCTTCGCTCTGCTGCCATAGCGACGTTCATCATCTTCGAGGCCGCCATTTCTTCCCCCATGAGACGAGAGATGAGTCGTCTGGGGTCCTCGACCGGGGCCGGCAGCGTTCGGGCGACCAAGGAAGCGGAGAAAAGGCGGAAGGCGGAAGACTCTAGCGCTGCCGCCGAATCGCAACCCAGCACCGAGGTCTTCAGCAGTCTGTGGGCCTGTTCCGTGATTTTGGACTGAGACATCCAGAAGCTGAGGGCGGAGGGGTCATTCTCGTTCGACCTCCGGTATCGCATCCCCCTCTCCACTGAGGAATTCCCGGCGCCGTCGGACGACGCGCGCATCCTCCACCTCGACTTCTTTGGACGAGGCCTCGGCTTCCCCCTACGCTCCTTCGTGTGGGGGCTCCTCTTCTTTCTTGGCATTCAGCTTCATCACCTTAACCCCACCAGTATTCTCCACATCGCGAACTTCATTACGTTCTATGAGTGCTTTCTTGGGGTTGCCCCCCACTTCGGCCTCTTCCAGCGCTTCTTCTGCATGAAGGGCCACATGAGCGGCAGCTCCGTTCGTGATATTGGTGGGGTCAGCATTTAGCTGCATCCTCATTCATCCTTCTTCCCCATGAACCTTCCCAGGTCGATGGGGGTCTGGCAGAATAACTTTATCCGTTCGGCCTTGAGGCCGACCTGCTAGCCTTCTTCGGGGGATCTCCGTTGCGGCTGAAATCTTGGGAATCATCGACCTGCGTCTCCAAGAGCACGAGGCTACTTCTGGAGGTGACCGCGTCCCTAGAGGACTGATAACCCATAAGTATAGGGGATCGCAACAGTTTTCGAGGGTAGAGTATTCAACCCAAATTTATTGATTCGACACTAGGGGAGCCAAAGAATATTCTCAACTATTAGCAGCTGAGTTGTCAATTCAACCACACCTGGAAACTTAATATCTGCAGCAAGTATTTAGTAGCAAAGTAATATGATAGTAGTGGTAACGGTGGCAAAAGTAACGGTAGCAGTTTTATAGTGATTGTAACAGTAGCAACAGAAAAGTAAATAAGCGAAGCACAATATATGAAAAGCTCGTAGGCAATGGATCAGTGATGGATAATTATGTCGGATGCGATCAATCATGCAACAGTTATAACATAGGGCGACACAGAACTAGCTCCAGTTCATCAATGTAATGTAGGCATGTATTCCGAATATAGTCATACGTACTTATGGAAAAGAACTTGCATGACATCTTTTGTCCTACCCTCCCGTGGCAGCGGGGTCCTATTGGAAACTAAGGGATATTAAGGTCTCCTTTTAATAGAGTACCGGACCAAAGCATTAACACATAGTGAATACATGAACTCCTCAAACTACGGTCATCACCGGTAAGTACCCCGATTATTGTCACTTCGGGGTTAACGGATCATAACACATAATAGGTGACTATAGACTTGCAAGATAGGATCAAGAACTCACATATATTCATGAAAACATAATAGGTCCAGATCTGAAATCATGGCACTCGGGTCCTAGTGACAAGCATTAAGCATAGCAAAGTCATAGCAACATCAATCTCATAACATAGTGGATACTAGGGATCAAACCCTAACAAAACTAACTTGATTACATGATAAACCTTATCCAACCCATCACCGTCCAGCAAGCCTACGATGGAATTACTCACGCACGACGGTGAGCATCATGAAATTGGTGATGGAGGAAGGTTGATGATGACGATGGTGACGGGTTCCCCTCTCCGAAGCCCCGAACGGACTCCAGATCAGCCCTCCCGAGAGAGTTTAGGGCTTGGCGGCGGCTTCGTATCGTAAAACATGATGAATCCTTCTCTCCGATTTGTTTCTCCCTGAACGTGAATATATGGAGTCAGGATGGACGTCGGTGGAGCATCAGGGGGCCCACGAGGCAGGGGGCGCGCCCAGGGGGTAGGCGCGCCCCCATCCTCGTGGATAGGGTGTGGGCCCCCTGACGTTGATTCTTTTGCCAGTATTTTTTATATATTCCAAAAATAATCTCTGTTGATTTTCAGGTCATTCCCAGAACTTTTATTTCTACACAAAAATAATACCATGACAATTCTGCTGAAAACAACGTCAGTCCGGGTTAGTTCCATTCAAATCATGCAAGTTAGAGTCCAAAACAAGGGCAAAAGTGTTTGGAAAAGTAGATACGTTGGAGACGTATCAACTCCCCCAAGCTTAAACCTTTGCTTGTCCTCAAGCAATTCAATTGATAAACTGAAAGTGATAAAGAAAAACTTTTACAAACTCTGTTTGCTCTTGTTGTTGCAAATATGTAAAGCCAACATTCTAGTTTTCAGCAAAGATTATGAACTAACCATATTCATAGTAACATTTAAGTCTCATGTTTACTCATATCAATGACATAACCAACTAGCGAGCAATAATAGTAAATCTCGGATGATAACACTTTCTCAAAACAATCATGATATGATATAACAAAGTGGTATCTCGCTAGCCTTTTCTGAGACCGCAAAACATAAATGCAGAGCACCTTTAAAGATCAAGGACTGATTAGACATTATAATTCATGGTAAGAGAGATCCAGTCATACTCATACTCAATATAAATTAATAGTAATGAATGCAAATGACAGCGGTGCTCTCCAACTGGTGCTTTTTAATAAGAGGATGATGACTCAGCATAAAAGTAAATAGATAGGCCCTTCGCAGAGGGAAGCAAGGATTTGTAGAGGTGCCAGAGCTCGGTTTTGAAATAGAGATGAATAATATTTTGAGCGGTATACTTTCATTGTCAACATAACAACCGAGAGATCTTGATATCTTCCATGCTACACACATTACAGGCGGTTCCCAAGCAGAATGGTAAAGTTTATACTCCCCCACCATCAACAAGCATCAATCCATGGCTTGCCCGAAACAACGGGTGCCTCCAACTAACAACAATTCTGGGGGAGTTTTGTTTCCAATTATTTTGATTTGATTTGAGCATGGGACTGGGCATCCCGGTGACCAGCCATTTTCTCGTGAGTGAGGAGCGGAGTCCACTCCTCTTGAGAATAACCCGCCTATCATGGAAGATACAGACAACCCTAGTTGATACATGATCTATTCGAGCATACAAAACAGAATGTTTATTTGAAGGTTTAGAGTTTGGCACATACAAATTTACTTGGAACGGCAGGTAGATACCGTAAATAGGTAGGTATGGTGGACTCATATGGAACAACTTTGGGGTTTATGGAATTGGATGCACAAGCAGTATTCCCGCTTAGTACAAGTGAAGGCTAGAAAGAGACTGTGAAGCGACCAGCTAGAGAGCGACAACAGTCATGAACATGCATTAAGATTAATCAACACTTAACGCAAGCATGAGTAGGACATAATTCACCATGGACATAAATATCATAACAGATCTGAATGTAAAAGACCGTTGACTAAGATTCTCTCACAAGCAAAACATGATCACACCTTAGTACTCTTTGGGTGTTAATCACATAGCGATGTGAACTAGATTACCGAATCTAGTAAACCCTTTGGGTGTTGGTCACATGGCGATGTGAACTATGGGTGTTAATCACATGATGATGTGAACTATCGATGTTAATCACATGGTGATGTGATCTAGATTATTGACTCTAGTGCAAGTGGGAGACTGAAGGAAATATGCCCTAGAGGCAATAATAAAGTTATTATTTATTTCCTTATATCATGATAAATGTTTATTATTCATGCTAGAATTGTATTAACCGGAAACATAATACATGTGTGAATACATAGACAAACAGAGTGTCACTAGTATGCCTCTACTTGACTAGCTCGTTAATCAAAGATGGTTATGTTTCCTAACCATAGACAAAGAGTTGTTATTTGATTAACGAGGTCACATCATTAGTTGAATGATCTGATTGACATGACCCATTCCATTAGCTTAGCACCCGATCGTTTAGTATGTTGCTATTGCTTTCTTCATGACTTATCCATGTTCCTATGACTATGAGATTATGCAACTCCCGTTTGCCGGAGGAACACTTTGGGTGCTACCAAACGTCACAACGTAACTGGGTGATTATAAAGGAGCATTACAGGTGTCTCCAAAGGGAGATGTTGGGTTGGCGTATTTCGAGATTAGGATTTGTCACTCCGATTGTCGGAGAGGTATCTCTGGGCCCTCTCGGTAATGCACATCACATAAGCCTTGCAAGCATTGCAACTAAGATGTTAGTTGTGAGATGATGTATTACGGAACGAGTAAAGAGACTTGCCGGTAATGAGATTGAACTAGGTATTGGATACCGACGATCGAATCTCGGGCAAGTAACATACCGATGACAAAGGGAACAACGTATGTTGTTATGCGGTCTGACCGATAAAGATCTTCGTAGAATATGTAGGAACCAATATGGGCATCCAGGTCCCGCTATTGGTTATTGACCGGAGACGTGTCTCGGTCATGTCTACATTGTTCTCGAACCGTAGGGTCCGCACGCTTAAGGTTTCGATGACAGTTATATTATGAGTTTATGAGTTTTGATGTACCGAAGGAGTTCGGAGTCCCGGATGAGATCGGGGACATGACGAGGAGTCTCGAAATGGTCGAGATGTAAAGATCGATATATTGGACGACTATATTCGGACTTCGGAAAGGTTCCGAGTGATTCGGGTATTTTTCGGAGTACCGGAGAGTTACGGGAATTCGCTGGGAGAAGTAATGGGCCTTGATGGGCTTTAGTGGGAAGAGGAAAAAGGCTGCTGCGCCCCCCTCCCCTCTAGTCCGAATTGGACTAGGGAAAAGGGGGCCGGCCACCTTTCCTACTCCTCCACTTCCTTCTCCCTTCCTCCCCTCTTGATGGACTCCTACTAGGACTTGGAATCCTAGTAGGACTCCCATCCTGGCCGCACCAAGGGCCTTGGCCGGCCTCCTCCTCCTCCATCCTTTATATACTGAGGCAAGGGGCACCCCATAGACACACAAGTTGATCCTCGTGATCGTTCCTTAGCCGTGTGCGGTGCCCCCTTCCACCATATTCCACCTCGGTCATATCATAGCAGTGCTTAGGCGAAGCCCTGCGACGGTAGAACATCAAGATCGTCACCACGCCGTCGTGCTGACGGAACTCCTCCCCGAAGCTTTGCTGGATCGGAGCCCGGGGATCGTCATCGAGCTGTACTTGTGCTAAGAACTCGGAGGTGCCGGAGTAACGGTGCTTGGATCGGTCGGATCGGGAAGAAGACGTACGACTACTTCCTCTACGTTGTGTCAACGCTTCCATTGCGATCTACAAGGGTACGTAGATCATACTCTCCCCTCGTTGCTATGCATCACATGATCTTGCGTGTGCGTAGGAAATTTTTTGAAATTACTACGAAACCCAACAGATACTAGCAAGAAAATCTTTATATTCAGATTTGTGAGGTTCACTAACATTACCCCACTGTAGGAGTTTACAAGCAGTATTAAAATCTTCTAAGTCCATGGTATAGGATTTATCATAAAGATCAAATAGGACATTGTGAGAATTGCGCGAGGATGTAAACTTAACCTTCTTGCAAATGAATCAGTTAATTGGAGGTACTGCCGACACTTATCTGACTCGAAGCTCTCAATATCAGCGTTACGCACATATGCTTCAAATTCCTCCTTAATTCCTGCCTGGACCATGAAACTTTCTGACGGCCATTCATAAGGCCGTACTTGAGCTTCTCTTGGTAGTTCATGGTCCGGCTCACGTATCGCGAGCCTTGGTCCTTGCTTCCTTGAGGAACCACCTTGTTACATTTTCCTAAACATATTTCTTCCTCTGAAAAATTTCTGAAAATTTTTAGTAACTCAAAATAAAAGTGAACCAAACTCAACAAGATTGATAGCAACTACTCCTACAAGTGCCTAGAGGCCATATCATGCATTAAAACTACTTTTGACCACATAAATTTGACATGCAAGCTCAAGAACAGGGTGACCTAAGCAGCAAAAATTTGCAATAAATAAAGCACTAGAACAAAAACTAATTGGACCATTGGAGGGGTCACATACTGAAGAACAATCCCCCAAAGCAGTTTTGTGAATGGAGCTTTGAGCAAGGAGATCGAAAATGGCAGCAAGATGAGCTAGAACTCAGGTTTGAGCTGGTGGATGATTTTTTCTGGAGCAAGACGAAGTGTGTGGGTGCAAGGATAAGTGGAGGGGACCCACATGGGGCCCACGAGGTAGGGGGCGCGCCTAGGGGGTAGGGTGCGCCCTCCACCCTCGTGGGCACGTGGTGGGTCCCCCTGGTGTGTTCTTAGTGCCAAATATTCTCAAATATTCTAGGAAAAATCATATTAAATTTTCAGGGTATTTGGAGAACTTTTATTTTGGGTATTTTTTATTGCATGGATAATTCAGAAAACAAACAGAAAATAGTATTTTTGCTTTATTTAATATAAATAACAAAAAGTAAAAAGAGGGTACAGAGAGTTGTGTTTTCTAAATCCATCCATCTCATGCTCATCAAAAGGAATCTACTAATAAGGTTGATCAAGTCTTGTTAACAAACTCTTTTCGAATAACATGAAACTGGAGAATTTTCGAATAACACTAGGTTACCTCAACGGGGATATGCATGTCCCCAACAATAAGAATATCATATTTCTTCTTGACAGTAGGAAGAGGAAATTCAAAACCTCCAATAGTAATAGTTGGAATTTTTCCAATAGAATTGATACTGTGGACTTGAGGTTGTTTTCTTGGAAAGTGTACCGTATGCTCATTACCATTAACATGAGAAGTGGCATTGCCTTTGTTGCAATCAATAACAGCCCCTGCAGTATTCAAAAAGGGTCTACCAAGAATAATAGACATACTATCGTCCTCAGGAATATCAAGAATAACAAAGTCCGTTAGAATAGTAACGTTTGCAACCACAACAGGCACATCCTCACAAATACCGACATGTATAGCAGTTGATTTATCAGCCATTTGCAAAGATATTTCAGTAGGTGTCAACTTATTCAAATCAAGTCTACGATATAAAGAGAGAGGCATAACACTAACACCGGCTCCGAGATAACATAAAGCAGTTTTAACATAGTTTCTCTTAATGGAGCATGGTATAGTTGGTACTCCTGGATCTCCAAGTTTCTTTGGTATTCCACCCTTAAAAGTGTAATTAGCAAGCATGGTGGAAATTTCAGCTTCCGATATCTTTCTCTTATTTGTAACAATATCTTTCATATATTTAGCATAAGGATTCGTTTTAAGCATATCAGTCAAACGCATATGCAAAAAGATAGGTCTAATCATTTCAGCAAAGCGCTCAAAATCCTCATCATCCTTTTTCTTGGATGGTTTAGAAGGAAAAGGCATGGGTTTTTGAACCCATGGTTCTCTTTCCTTACCGTGCTTTCTAGCAACAAAGTCTCTCTTATCATAACGTTGATTCTTTGATTGTGGGTTATCAAGATCAACATCAGGTTCAATCTCTACATCATTATCATTGCTAGGCCGAGCATCAACATGAACATCATCATTAACATTATCACTAGTTTCATGTTCATTACCACATTGTGTTTCAGCATCAAAAATAGAAATATCATTGGGATTCTCAGTGTGTCAATAACAGGTTCACTAGAAGCATGCAAAGTCCTATCATTTTTATTTTTCTTCTTCTTAGAAGAACTAGGTGCATCAGCATTAGTTCTCTGAGAATCTTGCTCAATTCTCTTAGGGTGGCCCTCAGGATACAAAGGTTCCTGAGTCATTTTACCACCTCTAGTCATAACTCTAACAACATTATCATTTTTCTTATTATTTAATTCACTGAGCAAATCATTCTGAGCCTTAAGTACTTGTTCTACTTGAGTGGTAACCATAGAAGCATGTCTACTAATAAGTTTAAGTTCACCTTTAACACTAGCCATATAATCACTCAAGTGTTCAAGCCAATCAGCATTGCGTTTCAATTGTCTACCAACATAAGCATTGAAGTTTTCTTGTTTAACAATAAAATTATCAAACTCATCTAAGCATTGGCTAGCAGACTTATAACGAGGAATATCACCTTCATCAAATCTATAGAGAGAATTTACTTTTACTACCTGTGTCGGGTTATCAAGACCATGTATTTCTTCAATATGTGGTAAATTCTTAACATCTTCAGCTTTAATACCTTTTTCTTTCATAGATTTCTTTGCCTCTTGCATATCTTCAGGATTGAGAAATGGAATACCCCTTTTCTTCGGAGTTGGCTTAGGAGTTGGTTCAGTAAATGTCCAATCATTTTCATTACTCAACATATTATTCAATAGCAATTCAGCTTGATCAACAGTTCTTTCCCTGAAAACACAATCAACACAACTATCCAGGTGGTCTCTGGAAGCATTGGTTAGTCCATTATAAAAGATATCAACTATTTCATTTTTCTTGAGAGGATGATCAGGCAAAGCATTAAGTAATTGGAGAAGCCTCCCCCAAGCTTGTGGGAGACTCTCTTCTTCAATTTGCACAAAATTATATATTTCCCTTAAAGCAGCTTGTTTCTTATGAGCGGGGAAATATTTAGCAGAGAAGTAATAAATCATATCCTAGGGACTACGCACACAACCAGGATCAAGAGAATTAAACCATGTTTTAGCATCACCCTTTAATGAGAACGGAAACAACTTAAGGATAAAGTAATAGCGAGTTTTCTCATCATGAGTTAACAGGGTGGCTATATCATTTAATTTAGTAAGATGTGCCACAACAGTTTTAGATTCATAGCCATAAAAAGGATCAGATTCAACCAAAGTAATTAACTCAGGATCGACAGAGAAATCATAATCCTTATTAGTAATAAAGATAGGTGAAGTAGCAAAAGCAGGGTCATATTTCATTCTAGCATTCAAAGTCTTTTCTTTAAGCTTAGCTAATAATTTCTGAAGATCAGATCTATCATTGCAAGCTAAGAAGTCTCTAGCAGTCTCTTCAGCCATAACATAACCCTCAGGCACAACAGGCAATTCATATCTAGGGGGAGAATCTTCATCATCACTTTCATCAATATTATCAGTTTCCATAATTTCATTCTCTCTAGCCCTAGCAAGTTGTTCATCAAGAAATTCACCTAGTGGCACAGTATTATCAAGCATAGAAGTAGTTTCATCATAAGTATCATGCAAATCAAAAGTGGCATCATCAATAACATGCGACGTATCAGAATTAATAGCATGTGTAGGTGTCGCAAGTTTACTCAAAACAGATGGTGAATCAAGTGCAGAGCTAGATGACAGTTCCTTTCCTGCCCTTGTAGTTGAGGGAAAAATCTTGGTTCTTTGATCTTTCAAGTTCTTCATAGTGATCAGCAGATATAAATCCGAAGTGACTCAAAGAATAGAGCTATGCTCCCCGGCAACGGCACCCGAAAATAGTCTTGATAACCCACAAGTATAGGGATCGCAACAGTTTTCAAGGGTAGAGTATTCAACCCAAATTTATTGATTCGACACTAGGGGAGCCAAAGAATATTCTCAACTATTAGCAGCTGAGTTGTCAATTCAACCACACCTGGAAACTTAATATCTGCAGCAAAGTATTTAGTAACAAAGTAATATGATAGTAGTGGTAACAGTGGCAAAAGTAACGGTAGCAGTTTTGTAGTGATTGTAACAGTAGCAACGGAAAAGTAAATAAGCGAAGAACAATATTTGAAAAGCTTGTAGGCAATGGATCAGTGATGGATAATTATGTCGGATGCGATCAACCATGCAACAGTCATAACATAGGGTGACACAGAACTAGCTCCAGTTCATCAATGTAATGTAGGCATGTATTCCGAATATAGTCATACGTGCTTATGGAAAAGAACTTGCATGACCTCTTTTGTCCTACCCTCCCGTGGTAGCGAGGACCTATTGGAAACTAAGGGATATTAAGGCCTCCTTTTAATAGAGTACCGGACCAAAGCATTAACACATAGTGAATACATGAACTCCTCAAACTACGATCATCACCGGTAAGTATCCCGATTATTGTCACTTCGGGGTTAATGGATCATAACACATAATAGGTGACTATAGACTTGCAAGATAGGATCAAGAACTCACATATATTCATGAAAACACAATAGGTCCAGATCTGAAATCATGGCACTCGGGCCCTAGCGACAAGCATTAAGCATAGCAAAGTCATAACAACATCAATCTCAGAACATAGTGGATACTAGGGATCAAACCCTAACAAAACTAACTCGATTACATGATAAATCTCATCCAACCCATCACCACCCAACAAGCCTATGATGGAGTTACTCACGCACGGCGGTGAGCATCATGAAATTGGTGATGGAGGAAGGTTGATGGTGACGATGGCGACGGATTCCCCTCTCCGGAGCCCCAAACAGACTCCAAATCAGCCCTCCCGAGAGAGTTTAGGGCTTGGCGGCGGCTCCATATCGTAAAACGCGATGAATCCTTCTCTCTGATTTTTTTCTCCCCGAACGTGAATATATGGAGTCAGGATGGACGTCGGTGGAGCATCAGGGGGCCCATGAGGCAGGGGGGCGCGCCCCACCCTCGTGGACAGGGTGTGGGCCCCCCAACGTTGATTCTTTCGCCAGTATTTTTTATATATTCCAAAAATAATATCCGTTGATTTTCAGGTCATTCCGAGAACTTTTATTTCTGCACAAAAATAACACCATGGCAATTCTACTGAAAACAACGTCAGTCCGGGTTAGTTCCATTCAAATCATGCAAGTTAGAGTCCAAAATAAGGGCAAAAGTGTTTGGAAAAGTAGATACATTGGAGACGTATCAAGGACAACGGTTTTACCAACCTCTAGATCATGCAGACCTTGGTGGAGCGTCGAGTCTTCCCCCTGCACGCCCATGCCACATCGTTGAGAGATTATAGTGGGACAACCGATTGCACCCGGACTTCCCGCAGCGAGCTCTCAGAGAAGGAGATTCGTCGTCGCCTCGCTCGACTGACGGGGTTGGACACCAACAAGGTGTCCATGGTGGTTGCGGTTGAGCCCTTCAGCCGCGCGACACCACCCAAGGAGGTATGTTTCTTCGCCCTAGCTCTAGGTGAGAGTAGTAATAAAGAGGTCGGATTTTATCTCTGACCTCCATTCTTCAGTCCGTCTCAGCAATTTGCGGAGTTTGCCACTTTCTTTTTGGAGCCCCCTCTTCCTGCGCAAAACTCGTGTCGGATTTAGGGCTCCGCAGACCCTTGATAGATTCGAACTCTAGGGTGCATGTGAAGAACTCAACCTCCTAAGTGTGCCTACCCGTCGATCTCACAGCCTAGCTCGGTGAACTGGAAAGAAATGGGACATAACAGTTTATCCAGGTTCGGGCCACCTTGCGGTGTAAAACCCTACTCCTGCTTTGTGGTGGATTGTCCTCGAGGTGGGCTAAGGATGAACTAGTACAGTGGGAGAACAACCTCAGGAGGTGTGTTCTTGTGCTGGTGAGGGAGAGGATGGTCTGAATGATCCGTCCAGCTGATCGATCCCCCTCTACGGTGGTGGCTAGGCTATATTTATAGTGGCCTCGGTCCTCTTCCCCCAAGACGAAGGTGGGAAGAGACCCCACAACGGCCAAATTTGAAGGAAGACATCTAGTACATCTTATCCTGACGAAAGATGGTCTTCGCCTACAAAGTCTCTGGTCGTGACGTCGTGGTGGGCTCGGCTATGACCTCCATCCTGCCGTCCTGGCGGTCTTGGTCTTGTTGCATGGAAATGGAAACCTTTGGTTGGTTCCTCGGGACTCCGCGCCATCGCTTGCCTCTTTAGCCTGTTGTACTGCGCCTGCTGGCGCCCGCCTGGCCTCGGTCGTCATAGCTTGTGTCATCCAAACCTCATGAGATGAGGGCTTGCATAGAAATCTCCGCTCCTCAGGAGCCAGCCTAAGGAGGTCGCTCCTTCTGGAGGTCTTGGCGTCGTCCGCCTTGCGAGGCTTGGCCCCTCGTGAGGGTCTTGTCTTGTTGAT
The DNA here is from genome assembly GCF_003073215.2 of Triticum urartu. NCBI lineage: Eukaryota > Viridiplantae > Streptophyta > Magnoliopsida > Poales > Poaceae > Triticum > Triticum urartu. Next base: position 163,043,465 of record NC_053027.1, on the reverse strand, counting down.
GTTGAAGGTGGGCCGTACCAGGCCGTTGATGGAGCCACGCCGTGGGCCGCAGGTAGGCCAGTCTGTGTACCCCGGTTCCCAGAACGCCGACAGTAGCCCCCAGGCCCAAGGCACGCTCGGACTTGGCTTCGAGGCGAAGCCAAAGGGCAAGGGTGGAGTGCCATGGGCCCCAATCGCATGCGTCCTCGGTCGTCACGTGGCGCTTGATGGGACATGGGCGTCTCCACTTCCCCATGCAGCCTCGGCAAACGTTCGACTTGATTAGAGCCTGCTGCATGCAGAAAGATCATCATTATTAGGGATCGTGGAGGCCGACGGTTGGCCTCCCTCCGGCTATAAATGGGGAGAGGGGCGGAGCTCCCCTGCCCATCTCCATCTTCTCGCTGCCCACTTCTTCTTCTCCTTCCTTGTCTCGCCGTCTTGCTAGTGCGTCCATGGCACCGATAAGGAGGTTCTCCGCGGCGGAAAATGGAAAAGCTCCTCGGCAGGAGCCAGGGTGTAACGCCCTCGATGCGGCTATATCTCCCACGTGTCGAAGCACGACTTAGAGGCATAACCGCATTGAAAGCAGTGTCGCAAGTGAGGTAATCTTCACACAACCCAAGTAATACAATAGGGGAAAAAGATACATAGTTGCCTTACAATCGCCACTTCACATAATTCATGAATAAAGCATTACATCATCCAAATACAATCAAGGTCCGACTACGGAACCAAAATAAAAGAAGAACCCCAAATGCGACAAAGGTCCCCGATCGACCCCAACTGGGCTCCACTACTGATCAACTAGAATGAAAACAACACAAAGGACAAGATCTTCATCGAGCTCCTCCTGAGCTCAGTTGCGTCATCTGCACGGACTCATCGGCACCTGCAAACTGGTTTTGGAAGTATCTGTGAGTCACGGGGACTCAGCAATCTCGCACCCTCGCGATCAAGACTATTTAAGCTTATGGGTAAGGTAAAAGTATGAGGTGGAGCTGCAGCAAGCGACTAGCATATATGGTGGCTAACATACGCAGAAGAGAGCGAGAAGAGAAGGCAAAGCACAGTCGATAAAAGTATGATCAAGAAGTGATCCTAAACCAACCTACGTCAAGCATAACTCCAACAACCATGTTCACTTCCCGGACTCTGCCGGAAAGAGACCATCACGGTTACACACGCTGTTGATTCATTTTAATTAAGGTCAAGTTCAGGTTTTCTACAACCGGACGTTAACAAATTCCCATCTGCCCATAACCGCGGGGACGGCTTTCGAAAGTTCAAATCCCTGCAAGGTGTTCCAACTTAGCCCATCACAAGCTCTCACGGTCAATGAAGGAATAAACCTCCTCCCGAGACATTCCGATCAGACTCGGTATCCCGGTACAACAAGACATTTCGACAGGGTAAAACTAAACCAGCAACACCGCCCGATGCGCCGACATCCTGATGGGAGCTGCACATATCTCGTTCTCAGGGCAACACCGGATAGGTCAAGCTACGAGTAAAACCAGCCCTCAAGTTTCCCCGAGGTGGCCCCGCAGGCTGCCCATTTTGGACCAACACTTAGACAAGCACTGGCCCGGGGGGGTTAAAATAAGATGACCCTTAAGTCTGCAGAACCCAAGGGAAGGTGGTAGGTTGTTAGTGCAAATGGTAAAACCAAGGTTGGGCATTGCTGGAGGAGTTTTATTCAAGGCGAACTGTCAAGGGTTTCCCATTATCACCCAACCGCGTAAGGAACGCAAAATCCGGGAACATAACACCGATATGACGGAAACTAGGGTGGCAAGAGTGGAACAAAACACCAGGCATAAGGCCGAGCCTTCCACCCTTTACCAAGTATATAGATGCATTAATTAAATAAGAGATATTGTGATATCCCAACAAGTAAACATGTTCCAACAAGGAACAACAACTCCATGTTCCAACAAGGAACAAACTTCAATCTTCACCTGCAACTAACAACGCTATAAGAGGGGCTGAGCAAAGCGGTAACATAGCCAATCAACGGTTTGCTAGGACAAGGTGGGTTAGAGGCTTGGTTCAACACTATAGGAGGCATGATAAGCAAGTGGTAGGTATTGCAGCATAGGCATAGCAAAAGAGCGAGCAACTAAGCAAGCAAAGATAGAAGTGATTTCGAGGGTATGATCATCTTGCCTGAAATCCCGCAAGGAAGAAGAACGAGTCCATGAAGAAGACAAACGGATGTAGACGAACGGGTCCTCACAAACACGACATTAACGGAACCAACCCGAAGAAGCAAACACCGGAAAAGAAGCACACAACATAGTAAACAACCAACACATGAACATGGTATAATATGCGAGATGCGGTATGCGATGCATATGCATGATTTGACAAGAGATGAAAGAACCTGGACTCAACTTGTAAATCCAAGTGTGCCACTGGAAAGATGAGATGAAATCGCTTGAAAACGATATAAAGAATGTCGGAATCGGAGTTACGGTTTGGAAATGGCAAGCGATGCAAATATGGCCACGTTCTGCGATTTACAGCAAGTAGCCAACTAAATGCAATGAGATAAACATACTAAAGCACCCAAACATGGCATAAAAATACATGGCAGGGATGCATTCAAGATGCTTAAAAAAGTCTAGCACTGAGTTACGGCCAATTCATCCATTAACAGGTTCAAACAAGCATGGCAAAAATGCATATGACAAACAGATCTCAGACTTAGTGAAATTAACACAAGCCTGGAATTTCAGATCAGGTAGCACTCTTTGGAGCATGAAAGCTATATGCTACAGGTACTGAACATGGCAAAGTAAAGCATGGAATGGAGCTACTCAAAGATCTTAACAAAAGTCACTTAGTGACCTTGAGCCAAAAGGGATCAGAAAATACAATTGCAAGCATGTGAACATAGCAAAAACATAATCAGATCACAGACTTAGTGAAAACTGACACATGCTGAAATATAACTCAAGTAGGCATGTTTACAAGCTCGATGCACTCACTATGGTGCAAGTCATGACAAGATAAGCATACATCCATCAAGAAGGCACAAAATTCAAGCTAGACATGGCAAGAACAATAACATAGCATGCACGGATCAACTACAACATCATCGGCAAAATTGCAAACAAGTTGACAATCTGCCCAGATTCACAAAGTAGCAAAAGTAGAGCTCGATTGACTCAAGCTAGGGTGCTCCATAATTGCAAACAAGGACATGGATGGATAGAGCACTACAAGATTAACAAAACATCCTTACTGATTATCCTCAAAAGAGTCACGGATCACTAGGAAACAACATGAACATATGGCATCATGAGATAAACAGCTCAAGGACTTAGTGGAATTACTAAGTCCCTGAAAACAGAATTAACAAGTGCACCACTTTGCAAGCTTGCACTAGTCACCACACACATCACAAAAATACATGGGTTACACCTCTGGAAAGATGACAAAACCCTTAACAAAACATATGTAGAACTCACGGGCATATCATGCACACATTAATCATGGCAAAAATGACAAAAACCTAAATGGAGTAGCAGATCTGACAATTAACTCAAGTAGCCCTCTTCTAACAGCATTTCGGGCATCAAGATGAACTCAAATGAAAATTATGCAATGGAATGAAATGATGTACTCTCTGAGATGAACATTTTGATATGCTATATGCATGAATCGGAGCTACGGATGTAGAGTTACGATGCGATGAACATGAGCACATGGATCTGGAAATTTTCGGGGACTTAGTGAAAATTATACCCTCCGAGAAAGTCAACCCGGGACGGAGACGTGCGGGACGGAGGGATCCAGGCGTGGGCGCGGTGTTTGGATGGACGCGCGGGTGGATCTGATCCCGCTTCGCGGATCTCGCCGGAGAAGTTCGCCGGAGACGGGGGAGACGGCCAGAGAGGCGGCGGGGCGAGGCCGGTATGGCGGCGGTGCCGGAGGAGAGCCGGGCGCGGCGGCGGCGGAGCAAGTGCGGCGGCGCGGGGAGGCGCAAGGCGGCGGCGGGATGCGCGGCGGCGGCGGCGCATCAGCGGGGCGGCGGCGCAGGTGGCCGGCGGGAGGCGCGCGGTCTCGGGCTCGCGAGGCAGGCGCGTGGACGGCGGCGCGGGGCACCGGGCCGGGAGGGCCGAGCGCGGGCCGCGGCGGGCCTCAGTGGCACGCAGGCGAGGAGAGAGAGAGAGAGAGACGGCGCCACATGGCGAGTGGTGGTTGGCTGCGGAGGCGGCTGAGGCCGACGTGGCGCAACGCCATAGGTCAGAGCAACGTGGAGGGGCGCGGTGGACATGTCCGGCGCGGCGTGGACGCGTCCGGCGGTGCGAGAGGAGGAGATTTAGGGTTCATCCGCGAAAATTTCGGGGATGGCCACATATTTATAGGTAGAGGGAGCTAGGGGAGTCCAAATGAGGTGCGGTTTTCGGCCACGCGATCGTGATCGAACGACCGAGATGATGGAGAGGGTTTTGGTGGGTTTTGGGCCAAATTGGAAGGGTGTTGGGCTGCAACACACACGAGGCCTTTTCGGTCCCTCGGTTAACCGTTGGAGTATCAAACGAAGTCCAAATGGTACGAAACTTGACAGGCAGTCTACTGGTAGTAAACCAAGGCCGCTTGGCAAGTCTCGGTCCAATCCGGAAATGTTTAATCCCCACACACGAAAGAAAGCTAGAAATGACCACCGGAGAAGAACGAAGCACCGGAATGCAAAACAGACAACGGGGAAAATGCTCGAATGCAAGAGACGAACATGTATGCAAATGAAATGCACATGATGACATGATATGAAATGCATGAAACGCAAGCAATGACAACGCAACAACATCGAATAACTGCACGACACCTGGCACATCGGTCACGGGGCATTACACCGGGCCTCTCCTGCCGAAGAAAAGGCTTGCCCGCTCCCGCGATGCCGGCGAGGGGCAGGAGGTGACGCGGCCTTGGTACGAGCGGCCTCCACCTGGCTTCCCGATCCCCATGTACACTCGCGCGCAGTGCCATGGGCAAGGGAGCCACGCCCAGCACCGCGCGGGTTAGGGTTGAGGAGGACAGGCTGCAGCTGCATGGCCGGCCGGCTTGCGAACTCACGCCAAGGGCACATCACACGATTTCATGGTGTGGGCAACAATGCCACCGCGCACGTGGATCCGGCTCCCGAGGTTCTTTGCCGAGGAGATACCGCCGAGGGGGTCCGCCGTGCTGTGGCTGCAACACGCCGGGTGCTGTAGCCAAGCCACAGAAGTAGAGGTCGAGGTCGTCCCCCCGGGCGACGTCTTCATGACTCAAGGATGGGGCGAGATCGCCCGCGCCTGCTGCCCGGAGGGGGCCCTCACCATCCACTTCGAGTACGATGGAGCCTCCATGCTTTTCTTCAAGGTCTTCGACAAAGATGGCCGGCGCCTGGAGTGCTGCTTCGGAAGAGGCGATCCACGCAGCGAGGCCACGGGCGCTGAACTTGCCCTTGGCCTTGCCAGCAGCTCCTCCAGTAGCAACGGCGACTCTCGGGAACCCAGCGACTCTCCTGAGTCTAGCGATTCTCCGGAGTCCAGCAACGACAGCTACGTGCCGCCGAGCTCTCGCAGCGCCCGGGGCGCAGCAGCGGCGTCCGTCCGGCATCGTCAGTGACGCCCTGCGGCCGGGTTTCTTCCAGGTCCTCCTTTTGTATTCCCTGCGCGGAATTGTGACAAGCCCCATGGGGGTATGTAAGAAACTATAATGCTTTTGCTTCAACATTATTATTCCTAGCTGGTGTTATGATTGCGTATCCCGCTTCGGCACGGTGCTCCTTTTCGTCCTCGCGGTCGCTTAGTGCTCTACACCAATAGGACACAGTCCCCAGGCAGGCTTCAGCCGTCGCTGGTATGCCAGGTCGCAATGTCGTGGTCAAGGCCAGGAGGTGAGCGGCCTGAGGTCTGGTAAGAGCCCCTAAGGCCTGATGCTCAGGAGGTCCCCTTTAGCATGCGAGGAGCTCCTTGAAGGCCAAAAAGGAAAGCGGCATTGCCCGAGCGAGATTGTGAGGGCCGAAGTACTGGGTCGTGAGGTTCATGCCAATATGTATGGGGTGACTTATCTTGACGAGCTCGCGGTGATTCCCTTGCGCGGCGCCTGACCGTGTCTTAGTGGTGGCGCTTCTAAGTAGGGCTCACGTTGGTCCCCCTTTTTCTCTCTCATCTAGCTACTCTACGTCCTTGGGTCCTAGCCCTCGAGCAAGGCTCGGTCTCCGCTAGTATGCCAGGTCGCAATGCCGTGGTCAAGGCCAGGGGGCAAGGGATCGAGAGCCAGTAGGAGCCCCTGAGGCGTGATGCTCAGGAGCACCCCTTTAACGTGCAAGTGAATCACGTGAAAAGGGAGTGGCCAACGGGGCCGCTAGTAGTCAAGCTCCAGAGGTTCCTGCGAGTTAGCTCGAGGAGGATAATACAACACATAACCGCACTTGTTGTCCTGCCGCTGATCTTTCCGCAAGAAGATGAAGGCACAGAGGATCTGGTGAGGTGACGTGCGCGGGGCAGGCCGCGAGCCAAAGCTCGATCTCTCAGAGTTATCATCATTGCAGGGACGGACCTGAGCACAAGCGCCGTGCCAGCATGTGAAGCCCCCGTTGCAGGATGATCAAGAGGCGGGTTAGCAACACGCGGAGGCCGCGAAGGGCGACGAAGCACCGGACAGATAGGTGATAACCATAAAGCAACTCATTGAGAGAGGGTAAAGCTAGTTCTGATAGATGCAAAGAATGATACATGCCGTAGGGACAGACCCACACGACTTGGGGATAATGCAGCCCGAGGGGCTCCCCCAACTGAACAAACCAAAAAATGTCACCTGGCACCGATGCTGAAGAAGTGTTGAAGTAGCTGAAGACACATGCTACTGAAATCGCTCCTCACGAGTCCCCCAGGTCCTCAGCCTCACGAGGCTCTGGAGCTGGAGGCCCGGGGGGCTCACGAGGATCCATTGCCAACTCCGACAGGATCGCCTGGTGCCTGGCCTCATGAGCCGCCAGGACGCCCCGCATGTGGTGCGAGTGCGTGGCAGCCCTGTTTAGCAAACCGAAAGGCATGCAAACATAGTTGTGAGGGGGGCGCTCACACCGGCCGATGCGGGACGGCCAGAAGAGCTCCTGAGATGTGGCCCCATTGAGCCCTGGGACGTTGACGCGGGCGCGCAACTCGCTGCCCTCACCGGGGGAGGGAGCTGCGTCGGGTGGTGCGGGGCGATGCTCGCCTCACATGGTTCTTGCCTCCTAAATCTCCTCAATCGCCTTGGTGATGAACTCCTGAGCGCCTGGCGCCTCACACCCTGCGCTCTCCTCGCGGAAGCGCACGTTGAAGCACGCCTCCACATGGTGCCCGAGCGCCTCCCCCGTGACGTTGGCCAGGGCAGAGGCTGATGTCTACTACACAACCTTCTTCTTGTAGACGTTGTTGGGCCTCCAAGTGCAGAGGTTTGTAGGACAGTAGAAAATTTCCCTCAAGTGGATGACCTAAGGTTTATCAATCCGTGGGAGGCATAGGATGAAGATGGTCTCTCTCAAGCAACCCTGCAACCAAATAACAAAGAGTCTCTTGTGTCCCCAACACACCCAATACAATGGTAAATTGTATAGGTGCACTAGTTCGGCGAAGAGATGGTGATACAAGTGGTATATGGATAGTAGATATAGGTTTTTGTAATCTGAAAATATAAAAACAGCAAGGTAACAAGTGGTAAAAGTGAGCATAAACGGTATTGCAATGCCAGGAAACAAGGCCTAGGGTTCATACTTTCACTAGTGCAAGTTCCCTCAACAATAATAACATAATTGGATCATATAACTATCCCTCAACATGCAACAAAGAGTCACTCCAAAGTCACTAATAGCGGAGAACAAACGAAGAGATTATGGTAGGGTACGAAACCACCTCAAAGTTATCCTTTCTGATCGATCTATTCAAGAGTCCGTAGTAAAATAACATGAAGCTATTCTTTCCGTTCAATCTATCATAGAGTTCGTACTAGAATAACACCTTAAGACACAAATCAATCAAAACCCGAATGTCACCTAGATACTCCAATGTCACCTCAAGTATCCGTGGGTATGATTATACAATATGCATCCCACAATCTCAGATTCATCCAAAGATTCTATCGGAGAGTCAAGATGAAAACATGTGCCAGCCCCTATGCATAGGTTCATGGGTGGAACCCGCAAGTTGATCACCAAAACATACATCAAGTGGATCAATAGAATACCCCATTGTCACCACGGGTATCCCACGCAAGACATACATCAAGTGTTCTCAAATCCTTAAAGACTCAATCCGATAAGATAACTTCAAAGGGAAAACTCAATCCATTACAAGAGAGTAGAGGGGGAGAAACATCATAAAATCCAACTATAATAGCAAAGCTCGTGATACATCAAGATCATACCACCTCAAGAACACAAGAGAGAGAGATCAAACACATAGCTACTGGTACATACCCTCAGCCCCGAGGGAGAACTACTCCCTCCTCGTCATGGAGAGCGCCGAGATGATGAAGATGGCTACCGGAGAGGGATTGCCCCCTCCTTCGGCAGGGTGCCGGAACAGGTCTAGATTGGTTTTCGGTGGCTGCAGAGGCTTCTGGCGGCGGAACTCCCGATCTGCTGTGCTCCCCGAAGTTTTTAGGGTATATGGGTATATATGGGAGGAAGAAGTACGTCGGTGGACCTCCGGGCTGTCCACGAGGCAGGGGGCACGCCCAGGGGGTGGGCGCGCCCCCCACCCTCGTGGGCAGCCCGGGACTCTCCTGTTCCATCTCCGATACTCCATGGGCTTCTTCTGGTCCAAAAATAAGTTCTGTGAAGTTTCAGGTCAATTGGACTCCTTTTGATTTTCCTTTTCTGCGATACTCTAAAACAAGGGAAAAAACAGAAACTGGCACTGGGCTCTGGGTTAATAGGTTAGTCCCAAAATAGTATAAAAGTGCATAATAAATCCCATAAACATCCAAAACAGATAATATAATAGCATGGGACAATGAAAAATTATAGATACGTTGGAGATGTATCAGCATCCCCAAGCTTAATTCCTGCTCGTCCTCGAGTAGGTAAATGATAAAAACAGAATTTTTGATGTGGAATGCTACCTAACATATTTATCCATGTAATTCTCTTCATTTTGGCATGAATGTTCAGATCCATAAGATTCAAGACAAAAGTTTAATATTGACATAAAAATAATAATACTTCAAGCATACTAACTAAGCAATCATGTCTTCTCAAAATAACATGGCCAAAGAAAGTTCATCCCTACAAAATCATATAGTTTGGTCATGCTCCATTTTCGTCACACAAGAATGCTCTCATCATGCACAACCCTGATGACAAGCCAAGAAATTGTTTCATACTTTAGTAATCTCAAACTTTTTTCAACTTTCACGCAATACATGAGCGTGAGCCATGGATATAGCACTATGGGTGGAATAGAATATAATGAGGGGGTTATGTGGAGAAGACAAAAAGGAGGAAGTCTCACATCGACGCGGCTAATAAATGGGCTAGGGAGATGCCCATCAATTGATGTCAATGCAAGGAGTAGGGATTGCCATGCAACGGATGCACTAGAGCTATAAATGTATGAAAGCTCAACAAAAGAACTAAGTGGGTGTGCATCCAACTTGCTTGCTCACGAAGACCTAGGGCACTTGAGGAGGCCCATTGTTGGAATATAAAAGCCAAGTTCTATAATGAAAATTTCCCACTAGTATATGAAAGTGACAACATAAGATACTCTCTATCATGAAGATCTTGGTGCTACTTTGAAGCACAAGTGTGGTAAAAGGATAGTAACATTGTCCCTTCTCTCTTTTTCTCTCATATATATATTTTTTGGGCCTTCTCTTTTTTTATGGCCTTTCTCTCTTTTTTTCGTCCGGAGTCTCATCCCGACTTGTGGGGGAATCATAGTCTCCATCATCCTTTCCTCACTGGGACAATGCTCTAATAATGATGATCATCACACTTTTATTTACTTACAACTCAAGAATTACAACTCGATACTTAGAACAAGATATGACTCGATATGAATGCCTCCGGTGGTGTACCGGGATTGCGATGAATCAAGTGTGACATGTATGAAAAATTATGAACGGTGGCTTTGCCACAAATACGATGTCAACTACATGATCATGCAAAGCAATATGACAATGATGATGCGTGTCATAATAAACGGAACGATGGAAAGTTGCATGGCAATATATCTCGGAATGGCTATGTAAATGCCATAATAGGTAGGTATGGTGGCTGTTTTGAGGAAGATATGAGGAGATTTATGTGTGAAAGAGCATATCATATCACGGGGTTTGGATGCACCGGCGAAGTTTGCACCAACTCTCAATGTGAGAAAGGGCAATGCACGGTACCGAAGAGGCTAGCAATGATGGAAAGGTGAGAGTGCGTATAATCCATGGACTCAACATTAATCATAAAGAACTCACATACTTATTGCAGAAATCTACAAGTCATCAAAAACCAAGCACTACGCGCATGCTCCTAGGTGGGTAGATTGGTAGGAAAAGACCATCGCTCATCCCCGACCGCCACTCATAAGGAGGACAATCAAAGGACACCTCATGTTTCAAATTTGTTACATAACGTTTACCATACATGCATGCTACAGGACTTGCAAACTTCAACACAAGTATTTTTCAAATTCACAACTACTCAACTAGCACAACTTTGATATCACTACCTCCATGTCTCAAAACAATCATCAAGCATCAAACTTCTCTTAGTATTCAATGCACTCTATATGAAAGTTTTTATTATATCCCTCTTGGATGCCCGTCATATTAGGACTAAATTCATAACCAAAGCAAATTACCATGATGTTTAGGACTCAAAATAATATAAGTGAAGCATGAGAGTTCATCTATTTCTATAAAATAAAACCACCACCGTGCTCTAAAAGGATATAAGTGAAGCACTAGAGCAAATGACAAACTACTCCGAAAGATATAAGTGAAGATCAATGAGTAGTCGAATGATTATGCAACTATATGAAGACTCTCTAACATTTAATAATTTCAGATCTTGGTATTTTATTCAAACAGCAAGCAAAGCAAAAGAAAATGACATTCTAAGAATAGCAAACATCATGTGAAGAAGCAAAAACTTAGGATCAACCGAAACTAACCAATAGTTGTTGAAGAAGAAAGGTGGGATGCCAACCAGGGCATCCCCAAGCTTAGACGCTTGAAACTTATTGAAATATTATCTTGGGATGCCTTTGGAATCCCCAAGCTTGAGCTTTTATGTCTCCTTAATTCCTCTCATATCACGGTCTCCCTAAATCTCAAAAGCTTCATCCACACAAAACTCAACAAGGACTCGTGAGATAAGTTAGTATAAACCAATGCAAAAACCTTATCATACTCTACTGCAGTAAATCACTAAAATTATTATTCAACATTTAATACTAAATGCCTCTGCATATTTAATAGTCCTATCCTCAAATAGAATCATTAAAGAAGCAAACATATGCAAACATAACAACAATCTGCCTAAACAGGACAGTCTGTAAAGAGTGCAGCAAGATCCATACTTCCCTACCTCCAAAAATTATGAAATAAAATTCCCACTGTATTAAATTTATCATAGCTTATTATGCAAAAGGTTTCAACATTTTATCACATTCTGACTTTTCTAGGGAATTTTTGCAACAGCGGTAAACTTTCTGTTTTCAAACAGTAACATGTGGACTAGTAAAATAGGCATAGTAAAGGCTATCAATGCCACTTTTATTGAAATAAAAGATGCAAAACATTGTTCTAAATAACATCAAGAAAATACTAACAAAATAAATTGACGCTCCAAGAAAAACACATATCATGTGGTGAATAAAAATATAGCTCCAAGTAAAGTTACCGATGGAAGTAGACGAAAGAGAGGATGCCTTCCGGGGCATCCCCAAGCTTTGGCTTTTAGGTGTCCTTAGATTATCTTGAGGTGCCATGGGAATCCCCAAGCTTAGGCTCTTGCCACTCCTTGTTCCATAATCCATCAAATCTTTTACCCAAAACTTGAAAACTTCACAACACAAAACTTAAAGTAGAAAATCTCGTGAGCTCCGTTAGCGAAAGAAAACAAAACACCACTTCAAGGTAATGTAATGAACTCATTATTTATTTATATTGGTGTTAAACCTACTGTATTCCAACTTCTCTATGGTTTATAAACTATTTTACTAGCCATAGATTCATCAAAATAAGCAAACAACACACGAAAAACAGAATCTGTCAAAAACAGAACAGTCTGTAGTAATCTGTAGCTAGCGCAAGATCTGTAACCCAAAAAATTCAAAAATAAATTTCTGGACGTGAGGAATTTATCTATTAATCATCTTCAAAAAGAATTAACTAAATATCACTCTCCAAATAAAAAATGACAGCAGTTCTCTTGAGCGCTAAAGTTTCTGTTTTTACAGCAAGTTCAACAAGACTTTCCCCAAGTCTTCCCAACGGTTCTACTTGGAACAAACACTAATTAAACAAAAAAAACACAACCAAAACAGAGGCTAAATAATTTATTTATTAATAAACAGGAGCAAAAGGCAAGGAATAAAAATAAAATTGGGTTGCCTCCCAACAAGCGCTATCGTTTAACGCCCCTAGCTAGGCATAGCAAGCAAAGATAGATCTAGGTATTGCCATCTTTGGTAGGCAATTCTTCGATGAGGCATCTATTTCCCTTAGGAATTTCTTTCTTTCTAGTGATTATCAAACTTTTAGGCACAAGATCGAAAAATTCATTTGTAGC